>NW_025765133.1:177500-254736 GCF_003918875.1 Haliotis rubra | reverse complement strand
GAGTGTTTGTGCTGATGAAGATAATATATACCATTACAACAACATTCTACAGGAGTGTTTGTGCTGATGAAGATAATATATACCATTACGACAACATTCTACAGGAGTGTTTGTGCTGATGAAGATAATATATACCATTACAACAACATTCTACAGGAGTGTTTGTGCTGATGAAGATAATATATACCATTACAACATTCTTACAGGAGTGTTTGTGCTGATGAAGATAATATATACCATTACAACAACATTACAGGAGTGTTTGTGCTGAAGAAGATAATATATACCATTACAACAACATTACAGAGTGTTTGTGCTGATGAAGATAATATATACCATTACAACAACATTACAGGAGTGTTTGTGCTGATGAAGATAATATATACCATTACAACAACATTACAGGAGTGTTTGTGCTGATGAAGATAATATATACCATTTCAACAACATTACAGGAGTGTTTGTGCTGATGAAGATAATATATACCATTACAACAACATTCCACAGGAGTGTTTGTGCTGATGAAGATAATACATACCATTACAACAACATTACAGGAGTGTTTGTGTTGATGAAGATAATATATACCATTACAACAACATTACAGGAGTGTTTGTGCTGATGGAGATAATATATACCATTACAACAACATTACAGGAGTGTTTGTGCTGATGAAGATAATACATACCATTACAACAACATTACAAGTATTATTAATGAAAATTACTTGAACCTACTTTGAGGAATAATGATGATTAAACTCTTGTCGATTTTGGTTTACATACCTCTGAACAGTTGCTCACTTGAATTTACTATGTCTGTGTGACGAGAATTATCATTATAATACAAGCGACAAAACATTTTCAAGATCCATACGGAATCTCTGCTAAAAGCCGAGCAGGCTATATCATGAGCATGTGTCTAAATATCGCTAGCAAATAGTTCAGACACAAGGTGCTCGCGATAAGGTGAGCATATTCGGCCGCATGTTGATCATAATTCACAGTGACTGCAAAGCTAGTCAATTTATTCTTTTTTCGGTGGTATATATAAGGAATTCTATTTTACATGCTATAATCACCCATATCATTGATCCTTCACACCTCTATACATACATCCTGTAGGGGGACAGGATAACGGTTTAGCAGCTTGCTGTACCCCTTCGGTGAGGAGTATCAGAACAATGCTATAATCACCCAGTAGATCATTGATCCTTCACACCTCTATACATACATCCTGTAGGGGGACAGGATAACGGTTTAGCAGCTTGCTGTACCCCTTCGGTGAGAGTGCCAGAATAATGCACATGCAATGCCAGATTCTTACACTCTCCACGCGGTTATAAGTACAAATTTGGACGATTTGATGTTCTGTCTCCCCACCTGCCCTCATCCAATTATGTACGTGTTACATGTTGTGTCAGTGTTAATCTGATGTTTGTCACCACAGTCTATATTACAAGTAAAACGGTATGCTCGCCATCGGGATGCCAAATACCGGAGGGAGCGCTTGGCGAGAGTTACAAGTTCTATATACTGCTATATACAAGTTTTATATACTGCCGATTCCATCCACTGCCTACTCACCCGAGTGTCTACACCTAATGCTGTCTTCGATTTCCCTCTATACATCATATTGCCTATTCTTTCCACTGTCTGCTGTATTTCTGACAATAGGCATGATTGTGTTGTACTTCTGATAACTAACAAAAGCTTTCCCCCTGGGCAAGTCATGTATTTCTGACAACTAGGCGAGTGATTTATCCATGTATTTCTGACAACTAGGCAAGTGATTTACCCATGTATTTCTGACAACTAGGCAAGTGATTTACCCAAGTATTTCTGACAACTAGGCAAGTTATTTGCCCATGTATTTCTGACAACTAGGCAAGTGATTTACCCATGTATTTCTGACAACTAGGCAAGTGATTTACCCATGTTCGTGAACACAGGATTTACTTATAATGATTGAGCAGTAAACACAGTTTTATCTTCAAGAACAAAATTCAATGTATGAGCAAGTCTAGTATTTTTGCCAGCAGCAGGGGGCAAGGGTAGGTGAAATTTCACGATAATTAAACCATGCATAGCACCCAGTTCCCCAAATACATAATTTACTAGAATTGAAGTCACGTACAGATTAATTCACAAAGAGAAGATGTGGAAGAGCAGCACTTTGAACAAGAAGTGCCCACACTTCCATCTGACCAATATAATCAGCTGACGTGGGAAGCGAAGTCCCATCTCCTGACGTCCTTATCACTCAACTACAGTTCTTCCTGTCAGTTCCTATCTCCACCAATGATAACCCGAGAAGTTATCACGTGACAGATATTACGTGGCAGTTAACACCTTGTGGATGATACGACAGTCGAGATATCAACTGGAGGGTATCCCACATAATTTTACACACAAGTCATCACAGTTTCAAGCGTTTTATCAAGACTTGGTGTTGACACAGAACTACATCATCCGTCAAAACCTGGTATCGTCAGTTGCCACTGCACCTCCTACATATCCTGAACTGATTATATATCCCTGGACATTCACGGAAACATTCATGCTGTGGACTGGTGGACGTGAACCTTCCCAGGAAGAGGACTGACCAATCGTGTAGCTTCTGGTGGGCTCAGTTCACTATATATACACTTGGGGAGGTTTTCGTTCAACAACTTCTTGTGTTCATGCTCAAGCAGGTTTAGTGCTGCATAATAATCGTGAAGATATACCTGTGATGATGAAGACTACTACACGGGTTTGGTTGATGCTGGCCCACTGGTCTGTTTGTGTATCAAGTCAACACCAACCTGATCAGTCAGCCATGGCTGACGTCGTCACCACCTGGAGGGATTGGTCTATTCGCGCACACGACAGTAATGAAGGTCACGGATGTCAAGGTCATGGCGCATGTGCAACAAGAGTGAATGTGACGTCGACGGAGAGAAGCGTGTGTTCGTGGTATTACGTGCGAGATGAGGACACAGCGAGATATCCACGTGTGTTATACCGAGCCAGATGTACCAGCAGCAGATGTAACACCGGACTCGGCCCACATGGAACCACCAGCCTCCCATCTGCATGTGTACAGCAACACGTCCCTATTCCTGTCATCAGATGTCCAACATGGTCATCATGTCAAGTGACCATGGAGGATCTCCCCAGTCAACTGTGTGTGTTGCACTGCAACGACTACAGCCATACGAGCGACTGTAGAGCTGGCAACAAACACCCCACGTGGACAACATGCAGACAATAGAACACATGTCTGGAAACCCAGATTTCCCAACTACTTTATTTCATGTGTAAATAAATATACAAACGTCCTTGCGTGTGTTGGTAGTTTGTACAACATGACACCCAGGTCTGTGTGTCTGACACCGTCACCTGCTCCATACATCGGGCACCTGTGTAGCAGTACTAGTGCGTGGTGTCACGGTACACGACACCCGAGTAGCAGTACTAGTGCATGGTGTCACGGTACACGACACCCGAGTAGCAGTACTAGTGCATGGTGTCACGGTACACGACACCCGAGTAGCAGTACTAGTGCATGGTGTCACGGTACACGACACCCGAGTAGCAGTAATAGAGCATGGCGTCACGGTACACGACACCCGAGTAGCAGTACTAGAGCATGGTGTCACGGTACACGACACCCGAGTAGCAGTACTAGAGCGTGGTGTCACGGTACACGACACCCGAGTAGCAGTACTAGTGCATGGTGTCACGGTACACGACACCCGAGTAGCAGTACTAGAGCATGGTGTCACGGTACACGACACCCGAGTAGCAGTAATAGAGCATGGCGTCACGGTACACGACACCCGAGTAGCAATACTAGGGCATGGTGTCACGGTACACGACACCCGAGTAGCAGTAATAGAGCATGGTGTCACGGTACACGACACCCGAGTAGCAGTACTAGGAGCATGGTGTCACGGTACACGACACCCGAGTAGCAGTACTAGAGCATGGTGTCACGGTACACGACACCCGAGTAGCAGTACTAGTGCGTGGTGTCACGGTACACGACACCCGAGTAGCAGTACTAGAGCATGGTGTCACGGTACACGACACCCGAGTAGCAGTAATACTAGAGCATGGCGTCACGGTACACGACACCCGAGTAGCAGTACTAGAGCATGGTGTCACGGTACACGACACCCGAGTAGCAGTACTAGAGCATGGTGTCACGGTACACGACACCCGGGTAGCAGTACTAGTGCATGGTGTCACGGTACACGACACACCCGAGTAGCAGTACTAGAGCATGGTGTCACGGTACGCGACACCCGAGTAGCAGTAATAGAGCATGGTGTCACGGTACACGACACCCGAGTAGCAGTACTAGTGCGTGGTGTCACGGTACACGACACCCGGGTAGCAGTACTAGTGCATGGTGTCACGGTACACGACACCCGAGTAGCAGTACTAGTGCGTGGTGTCACGGTACACGACACCCGAGTAGCAGTAATAGAGCATGGCGTCACGGTACACGACACACGGGTAGCAGTAATAGAGCATGGTGTCACGGTACACGACACCCGAGTAGCAGTAATAGAGCATGGTGTCACGGTACACGACACACGGGTAGCAGTAATAGAGCATGGTGTCACGGTACACGACACCCGAGTAGCAGTACTAGTGCATGGTGTCACGGTACACGACACCCGGGTAGCAGTACTAGTGCATGGTGTCACGGTACACGACACCCGAGTAGCAGTACTAGAGCATGGTGTCACGGTACACGACACACGGGTAGCAGTACTAGTGCATGGTGTCACGGTACAATACGACACCCGGGTAGCAGTACTAGTGCGTGGTGTCACGGTACACGACACCCGAGTAGCAGTACTAGTGCATGGTGTCACGGTACACGACACCCGGGTAGCAGTACTAGTGCATGGTGTCACGGTACACGACACCCGGGTAGCAGTACTAGTGCGTGGTGTCACGGTACACGACACCCGAGTAGCAGTACTAGTGCATGGTGTCACGGTACACGACACCCGAGTAGCAGTACTAGTGCGTGGTGTCACGGTACACGACACCCGGGTAGCAGTACTAGAGCATGGTGTCACGGTACACGACACACGGGTAGCGGTACTGGTGCGTGGTGTCACGGTACACGACACCCGAGTAGCAGTACTAGTGCATGGTGTCACGGTACACGACACCCGAGTAGCAGTACTAGTGCGTGGTGTCACGGTACACGACACCCGAGTAGCAGTACTAGTGCATGGTGTCACGGTACACGACACCCGGGTAGCAGTACTAGTGCATGGTGTCACGGTACACGACACCCGGGTAGCAGTACTAGTGCATGGTGTCACGGTACACGACACCCGAGTAGCAGTACTAGTGCATGGTGTCACGGTACACGACACCCGAGTAGCAGTACTAGAGCATGGTGTCACGGTACACGACACCCGAGTAGCAGTACTAGTGCATGGTGTCACGGTACACGACACCCGAGTAGCAGTACTAGAGCATGGTGTCACGGTACACGACACGGGTAGCAGTACTATTGCGTGGTGTCACGGTACACGACACCCGAGTAGCAGTACTAAGCGCGTGGTGTCACGGTATGCGACACCCGAGTAGCAGTGCTTGTGCGTGGTGTCACGGTACACGACACCCGGGTAGCAGTACTAGTGTGTGGTGTCACGGTACACGACACCCGAGTAGCAGTACTAGAGCATGGTGTCACGGTACACGATACTCGGACCTGTCTCGTTTTGACAACATGACGGCAGATTTCAAGAGCAAACTTTCGCGTCACTTCGATTAACTGTTTGATATTGAGCATTGATACAAAGGGTAACGATGTACCCAAGCTGTGTAATGTGACAGTACCGTGAACAATAAAATTCCGTTATATCATTACTAACGTTTTCATATGTCATTCCCTTCTGAACGCATTAAGAAATTTAATTACTTTTGCTCTTACGAACCTCTATAAGAAAGTAGATAATCATATTGAGCAGAAAATACGGGTAGCATATGCAAGATAACACGTCTCAACAGACTGTAGTGGTAAACATGTATCAACAGACTGTAGTGGTAAACATGTATCAACAGACTGTAATTGGTAAACATGTATCAACAGACTGTTGTGGTAAACATGTATCAACAGACTGTTGTGGTAAACATGTATCAACAGACTGTAGTGGTAAAACATGTATCAACAGACTGTAGTGGTAAACATGTATCAACAGATTTTAATGGTAAACATGTATCAACAGACTATTGTGGTAAACATGTATCAACAGACTGTAGTGGTAAACATGTATCAACAGACTGTAGTGGTAAACATGTATTAGCAGACTCGAGTGGTAAACATGTATCAACAGACTGTTGTGGTAAACATGTATTAACAGACTATTGTGGTAAACATGTATCAACAGACTGTAGTGGTAAACATGTATCAACAGACTGTAGTGGTAAACATGTATTAGCAGACTGTAGTGGTAAACATGTATCAACAGATTTTAATGGTAAACATTAACAGACTATTGTGGTAAACATGTATCAACAGACTGTTGTGGTAAACATGTATCAACAGACTGTTGTGGTAAACATGTATTAGCAAACTGTAGCGGTAAACATGTATCAACAGACTGTTGTGGTAAACATGTATCAACAGACTATCGTGGTAAACATGTATCAACAGACTGTAGTGGTAAACATGCATCAACAGACTGTAGTGGTAAACATGTATTAGCAGACTGTAGTGGTAAACATGTATCAACAGACTGTTGTGGTAAACATGTATTAACAGACTATTGTGGTAAACATGTATCAACAGACTGTAGTGGTAAACATGTATTAGCAGACTGTAGTGGTAAACATGTATCAACAGATTTTAATGGTAAACATTAACAGACTATTGTGGTAAAACATGTATCAACAGACTGTAGTGGTAAACATGTATCAACAGATTTTAATGGTAAACATTAACAGACTATTGTGGTAAACATGTATCAACAGACTGTAGTGGTAAACATGTATCAACAGATTTTAATGGTAAACATGTATCAACAGACTGTTGTGGTAAAACATGAATCAACAGACTGTTGTGGTAAAACATGTATCAACAGACTGTAGTGGTAAACATGTATTAGCAGACTGTAGTGGTAAACATGTATCAACAGACTGTTGTGGTAAACATGTATCAACAGACTATTGTGGTAAACATGTATCAACAGTCTGTAGTGGTAAACATGCATCAACAGACTGTAGTGGTAAACGTGTATTAGCAGACTGTAGTGTTAAACATGTATCAACAGATTTTAATGGTAAACATTAACAGACTATTGTGGTAAACATGTATCAACAGACTGTAGTGGTAAACATGTATCAACAGATTTTAATGGTAAACATTAACAGACAATTGTGGTAAACATGTATCAACAGACTGTAGTGGTAAACATGTATCAACAGACTGTAGTGGTAAACATGTATCAACAGATTTTAATGGTAAACATTAACAGACTATTGTGTTCAACATGTATCAACAGACTGTAGTGGTAAACATGTATCAACAGATTTTAATGGTAAACATTAACAGACTATTGTGGTAAAACATGTATCAACAGACTGTAGTGGTAAACATGTATCAACAGATTTTAATGGTAAACATTAACAGACTATTGTGGTAAACATGTATCAACAGACTGTTGTGGTAAACATGTATCAACAGACTGTTGTGGTAAACATGTATCAACAGACTATTGTGGTAAACATGTATCAACAGACTGTTGTGGTAAACATGTATCAACAGACTGTTGTGGTAAACATGTATCAACAGAATGTAGTGGTAAACATGTATCAACAGACTGTAGTGGTAAACATGTATCAACAGATTTTAATGGTAAACATTAACAGACTGTTGTGGTAAACATCTATCAACAGACTGTAGTAGTAAACACGTATCAACAGACTCGAGTGGTAAACATGTATCAACAGACTCGAGTGGTAAACATGTATCAACAGATTTTAATGGTAAACATGTATCAACAGACCGTTGTGGTAAACATGTATCAACAGACTGTAGTGGTAAACATGTATCAACAGACTGTAGTGGTACACATGTATCAACAGACTGTTGTGGTAAACATGTATCAACAGACTGTTGTGGTAAACATGTATCAACAGACTATCGTGGTAAACATGTATCAACAGACTCGAGTGGTAAACATGTATCAACAGACTGTAGTGGTAAACATGTATCAACAGATTTTAATGGTAAACATGTATCAACAGACTGTTCTGGTAAACATGTATCAACAGACTGGAGTGGTAAACATGTATCAACAGACTGTTGTGGTAAACATGTATCAACAGACTCGAGTGGTAAACATGTATTAACAGACTCGAGTGGTAAACATGTATCAACAGACTGTAGTGGTAAACATGTATCAACAGATTTTAATGGTAAACATGTATCAACAGACTGTTGTGGTAAACATGTATCAACAGACTCGAGTGGTAAACATGTATCAACAGACTGTAGTGGTAAACATGTATCAACAGACTGTTGTGGTGAACATGTATCAACAGACTGTAGTGGAAAACATGTATCAACAGACTGTAGTGGTAAACATGTATCAACAGACTGTAGTGGTAAACATGTATCAACAGACTGTAGTGGTAAACATGTATCAACAGACTGTAGTGGTAAACATGTATCAACAGACTGTAGTGGTAAACATGTATCAACAGATTTTAATGGTAAACATTAACAGACTGTAGTGGTAAACATGTATCAACAGACTGTAGTGGTAAACATGTATCAACAGACTGTAGTGGTAAACATGTATCAACAGACTGTAGTGGTAAACATGTATCACCAGATTTTAATGGTAAACATTAACAGACTGTAGTGGTAAACATGTAAAAAAGACTGTTGTGGTAAACATGTATCAACAGACTGTTGTGGTGAACATGTATCAACAGATTTTAATGGTAAACATTAACAGACTATTGTGGTAAACATGTATCAACAGACTGTAGTGGTAAACATGTATCAACAGATTTTAATGGTAAACATGTATCAACAGACTGTTGTGGTAAACATGAATCAACAGACTGTTGTGGTAAACATGTATCAACAGACTGTAGTGGTAAACATGTATTAGCAGACTGTAGTGGTAAACATGTATCAACAGACTGTTGTGGTAAACATGTATCAACAGACTATTGTGGTAAACATGTATCAACAGTCTGTAGTGGTAAACATGCATCAACAGACTGTAGTGGTAAACGTGTATTAGCAGACTGTAGTGGTAAACATGTATCAACAGATTTTAATGGTAAACATTAACAGACTATTGTGGTAAACATGTATCAACAGACTGTAGTGGTAAACATGTATCAACAGATTTTAATGGTAAACATTAACAGACAATTGTGGTAAACATGTATCAAAAGACTGTAGTGGTAAACATGTATCAACAGACTGTAGTGGTAAACATGTATCAACAGATTTTAATGGTAAACATTAACAGACTATTGTGTTAAACATGTATCAACAGACTGTAGTGGTAAACATGTATCAACAGATTTTAATGGTAAACATTAACAGACTATTGTGGTAAACATGTATCAACAGACTGTAGTGGTAAACATGTATCAACAGATTTTAATGGTAAACATTAACAGACTATTGTGGTAAACATGTATCAACAGACTGTTGTGGTAAACATGTATCAACAGACTGTTGTGGTAAACATGTATCAACAGACTATTGTGGTAAACATGTATCAACAGACTGTTGTGGTAAACATGTATCAACAGACTGTTGTGGTAAACATGTATCAACAGAATGTAGTGGTAAACATGTATCAACAGACTGTAGTGGTAAACATGTATCAACAGATTTTAATGGTAAACATTAACAGACTGTTGTGGTAAACATCTATCAACAGACTGTAGTAGTAAACACGTATCAACAGACTCGAGTGGTAAACATGTATCAACAGACTCGAGTGGTAAACATGTATCAACAGATTTTAATGGTAAACATGTATCAACAGACCGTTGTGGTAAACATGTATCAACAGACTGTAGTGGTAAACATGTATCAACAGACTGTAGTGGTAAACATGTATCAACAGACTGTTGTGGTAAACATGTATCAACAGACTGTTGTGGTAATCATGTATCAACAGACTGTAGTGGTAAACATGTATCAACAGACTCGAGTGGTAAACATGTATCAACAGACTGTAGTGGTAAACATGTATCAACAGATTTTAATGGTAAACATGTATCAACAGACTGTTCTGGTAAACATGTATCAACAGACTCGAGTGGTAAACATGTATCAACAGACTGTTGTGGTAAACATGTATCAACAGACTCGAGTGGTAAACATGTATCAACAGACTCGAGTGGTAAACATGTATCAACAGACTGTAGTGGTAAACATGTATCAACAGTTTTTAATGGTAAACATGTATCAACAGACTGTTGTGGTAAACATGTATCAACAGACTCGAGTGGTAAACATGTATCAACAGACTGTAGTGGTAAACATGTATCAACAGACTGTTGTGGTGAACATGTATCAACAGACTGTAGTGGTAAACATGTATCAACAGACTGTAGTGGTAAACATGTATCAACAGATTTTAATGGTAAACATTAACAGACTGTAGTGGTAAACATGTATCAACAGACTGTAGTGGTAAACATGTATCAACAGACTGTAGTGGTAAACATGTATCAACAGACTGTAGTGGTAAACATGTATCACCAGATTTTAATGGTAAACATTAACAGACTGTAGTGGTAAACATGTATCAACAGACTGTTGTGGTAAACATGTATCAACAGACTGTAGTGGTAAACATGTATCAACAGACTGTAGTGGTAAACATGTATCAAGAGATTTTAATGGTAAACATGTATCAACAGACTGTTGTGGTAAACATGTATCAACAGACTCGAGTGGTAAACATGTATCAACAGATTTTAATGGTAAACATGTATCAACAGACTGTTGTGGTTAAACATGTATCAACAGACTCGAGTGGTAAACATGTATCAACAGACTGTAGTGGTAAACATGTATCAACAGACTCGAGTGGTAAACATGTATCAACAGATTTTAATGGTAAACATGTATCAACAGACTGTTGTGGTAAACATGTATCAACAGACTCGAGTGGTAAACTTGTATCAACAGATTTTAATGGTAAACATGTATCAACAGACTGTTGTGGTAAACATGTATCAACAGACTGTTGTGGTAAACATGTATCAACAGACTGTTGTGGTAAACATGTATCAACAGACTGTTGTGGTAAACATGTATCAACAGACTGTTGTGGTAAACATGTATCAACAGACTGTAGTGGTAAACATGTATCAACAGACTGTAGTGGTAAACATGTATCAACAGATTTTAATGGTAAACATGTATCAACAGACTGTACAGGTAAACATGTATCAACAGATTTTAATCGGTAAACATGTATCAACAGACTGTTGTGGTAAACATGTATCAACAGACCCTAGTGGTAAACATGTATCAACAGACTGTAGTGGTAAACATGTATCAACAGATTTTAATGGTAAACATGTATCAACAGACTGTTGTGGTAAACATGTATCAACAGAGTGTTGTGGTAAACATGTATCAACAGACTCGAGTGGTAAACATGTATCAACAGACTCGAGTGGTAAACATGTATCAACAGACTGTAGTGGTAAACATGTATCAACAGATTTTAATGGTAAACATGTATCAACAGACTGTTGTGGTAAACATGTATCAACAGACTCGAGTGGTAAACATGTATCAACAGACTGTAGTGGTAAACATGTATCAACAGATTTTAATGGTAAACATGTATCAACAGACTGTAGTGGTAAACATGTATCAACAGATTTTAATGGTAAACATATAACAGACTGTAGTGGTAAACATGTATCAACAGACTGTAGTGGTAAACATGTATCAACAGACTGTAGTGGTAAACATGTATCAACAGACTGTAGTGGTAAACATGTATCACCAGATTTTAATGGTAAACATTAACAGACTGTAGTGGTAAACATGTATCAACAGACTGTTGTGGTAAACATGTATCAACAGACTGTAGTGGTAAACATGTATCAACAGACTGTAGTGGTAAACATGTATCAAAGAGATTTTAATGGTAAACATGTATCAACAGACTGTTGTGGTAAACATGTATCAACAGACTCGAGTGGTAAACATGTATCAACAGATTTTAATGGTAAACATGTATCAACAGACTGTTGTGGTAAACATGTATCAACAGACTCGAGTGGTAAACATGTATCAACAGACTGTAGTGGTAAACATGTATCAACAGACTCGAGTGGTAAACATGTATCAACAGATTTTAATGGTAAACATGTATCAACAGACTGTTGTGGTAAACATGTATCAACAGACTCGAGTGGTAAACATGTATCAACAGATTTTAATGGTAAACATGTATCAACAGACTGTTGTGGTAAACATGTATCAACAGACTCGAGTGGTAAACATGTATCAACAGACTGTAGTGGTAAACATGTATCAACAGACTGTTGTGGTAAACATGTATCAACAGACTGTTGTGGTAAACATGTATCAACAGACTCGAGTGGTAAACATGTATCAACAGACTGTAGTGGTAAACATGTATCAACAGATTTTAATGGTAAACATGTATCAACAGACTGTTGTGGTAAAACATGTATCAACAGACTCTAGTGGTAAACATGTATCAACAGACTCGAGTGGTAAACATGTATCAACAGACTGTTGTGGTAAACATGTATCAACAGACTGTTGTGGTAAACATGTATCAACAGACTGTAGTGGTAAACATGTATCAACAGACTGTAGTGGTAAACATGTATCAACAGATTTTAATGGTAAACATGTATCAACAGACTGTTGTGGTAAACATGTATCAACAGACTCTAGTGGTAAACATGTATCAACAGACTGTAGTGGTAAACATGTATCAACAGACTGTAGTGGTAAACATGTATCAACAGATTTTAATGGTAAACATGTATCAACAGACTGTACAGGTAAACATGTATCAACAGATTTTAATCGTAAACATGTATCAACAGACTGTTGTGGTAAACATGTATCAACAGACTCTAGTGGTAAACATGTATCAACAGACTGTAGTGGTAAACATGTATCAACAGATTTTAATGGTAAACATGTATCAACAGACTGTTGTGGTAAACATGTATCAACAGACTGTTGTGGTAAACATGTATCAACAGACTGTAGTGGTAAACATGTATCAACAGACTCGAGTGGTAAACATGTATCAACAGACTGTAGTGGTAAACATGTATCAACAGATTTTAATGGTAAACATGTATCAACAGACTGTTGTGGTAAACATGTATCAACAGACTCGAGTGGTAAACATGTATCAACAGACTCTAGTGGTAAACATGTATCAACAGACTGTTGTGGTAAACATGTATCAACAGACTGTTGTGGTAAACATGTATCAACAGACTCGAGTGGTAAACATGTATCAACAGACTGTAGTGGTAAACATGTATCAACAGATTTTAATGGTAAACATGTATCAACAGACTGTTGTGGTAATCATGTATCAACAGACTGTTGTGGTAAACATGTATCAACAGACTCGAGTGGTAAACATTTATCAACAGACTGTTGTGGTAAACATGTATCAACAGACTGTTGTGGTAAACATGTATCAACAGACTGTTGTGGTAAACATGTATCAACAGACTGTAGTGGTAAACATGTATCAACAGATTTTAATGGTAAACATTAACAGACTGTAGTGGTAAACATGTATCAACAGACTGTAGTGGTAAACATGTATCAACAGACTGTAGTGGTAAACATGTATCAACAGACTGTAGTGGTAAACATGTATCAACAGATTTTAATGGTAAACATTAACAGACTGTAGTGGTAAACATGTATCAACAGACTGTTGTGGTAAACATGTATCAACAGACTGTAGTGGTAAACATGTATCAACAGACTGTAGTGGTAAACATGTATCAACAGATTTCAATGGTAAACATTAACAGACTGTAGTGGTAAACATGTATCAACAGACTGTAGTGGTAAACATGTATCAACAGATTTTACTGGTAAACATTAACAGACTGTAGTGGTAAACATGTATCAACAGATTTTAATGGTAAACATGTATCAACAGACTGTTGTGGTAAACATGTATCAACAGACTCGAGTGGTAAACATGTATCAACAGACTGTTGTGGTAAACATGTATCAACGGACTGTTGTGGTAAACATGTATCAACAGACTGTAGTGGTAAACATGTATCAACAGACTGTAGTGGTAAACATGTATCAACGGACTGTTGTGGTAAACATGTATCAACAGACTCGAGTTGTAAACATGTATCAACAGACTGTTGTGGTAAACATGTATCAACAGACTGTAGTGGTAAACATGTATCAACAGACTGTTGTGGTAAACATGTATCAACAGACTGTGTGGTAAACATGTATCAACAGACTGAAATGGTAAACATGTATTAACAGACTGTAGTGGTAAACATGTATCAACAGATTTTAATGGTAAACATTAACAGACTGTAGTGGTAAACATGTATCAACAGACTGTAGTGGTAAACATGTATCAACAGATTTTACTGGTAAACATTAACAGACTGTAGTGGTAAACATGTATCAACAGATTTTAATGGTAAACATGTATCAACAGACTGTTGTGGTAAACATGTATCAACAGACTCGAGTGGTAAACATGTATCAACAGACTGTTGTGGTAAACATGTATCAACGGACTGTTGTGATAAACATGTATCAACGGACTGTTGTGGTAAACATGTATCAACACACTGAGTGGTAAACATGTATCAACAGACTGTTGTGGTAAACATGTATCAACAGACTGTAGTTGTAAACATGTATCAACAGACTGTTGTGGTAAACATGTATCAACAGACTGTTGTGGTAAACATGTATCAACAGACTGTTGTGGTAAACATGTATCAACAGACTGTTGTGGTAAACATGTATCAACAGACTGTTGTGGTAAACATGTATCAACAGACTGTTGTGGTAAACATGTATTAACAGACTGTTGTGGTAAACATGTATCAACAGACTGTTGTGGTAAACATGTATCAACAGACTGTTGTGGTAAACATGTATCAACAGACAGTGGTAAACATGTATCAACAGACTGTTGTAAACATGTATCAACAGACTCGAGTGGTAAACATGTATCAACAGATTTTAATGGTAAACATTAACAGACTGTTGTGGTAAACATGTATCAACAGACTGTATTGGTAAACATGTATCAACAGACTGTTGTGGTAAACATGTATCAACAGACTCGAGTGGTAAACATGTATCAACAGACTGTAGTGGTAAACATGTATCAACAGACTGTAGTGGTAAACATGTATCAACAGATTTTAATGGTAAACATTAACAGACTATTGTGGTAAACATGTATCAACAGACTCGAGTGGTAAACATGTATCAACAGACTGTAGTGGTAAACATGTATCAACAGACTGTAGTGGTAAACGTGTATCAACAGACTGTAGTGGTAAACATGTATCAACAGATTTTAATGGTAAACATTAACAGACTGTAGTGTGTAAACATGTATCAACAGACTGTAGTGGTAAACATGTATCAACAGACTGTAGTGGTAAAATGTATCAACAGACTATAGTGGTAAACATGTATCAACAGATTTTAATGGTAAACATTAACAGACTGTAGTGGTAAACATGTATCAACAGACTGTTGTGGTAAACATGTATCAACAGACTGTAGTGGTAAACAAGTATCAACAGACTGTAGTGGTAAACATGTATCAACAGATTTTAATGGTAAACATTAACAGACTGTAGTGGTAAACATGTATCAAGAGACTGTAGTGGTAAACATGTATCAACAGATTTTAATGGTAAACATTAACAGACTGTAGTGGTAAACATGTATCAACAGATTTTAATGGTAAACATGTATCAACAGACTGTTGTGGTAAACATGTATCAACAGACTGTTGTGGTAAACATGTATCAACAGACTCGAGTGGTAAACATGTATCAACAGACTCGAGTGGTAAACATGTATCAACAGACTGTAGTGGTAAACATGTATCAACAGATTTTAATGGTAAACATGTATCAACAGACTGTAGTGGTAAACATGTATCAACAGACTGTAGTGGTAAACATGTATCAACAGACTCGAGTGGTAAACATGTATCAACAGACTGTAGTGGTAAACATGTATCAACAGACTGTTGTGGTAAACATGTATCAACAGACTCGAGTGGTAAACATGTATCGACAGACTCGAGTGGTAAACATGTATCAACAGACTGTAGTGGTAAACATGTATCAACAGATTTTAATGGTAAACATTAACAGACTATTGTGGTAAACATGTATCAACAGACTGTAGTGGTAAACATGTATCAACAGACTGTTGTGGTAAACATGTATCAACAGACTCGAGTGGTAAACATGTATCAACAGACAGTAGTGTTAAACATGTATCAACAGACTGTAGTGGTAAACATGTATCAACAGATTCTAATGGTAAACATTAACAGACTATTGTGGTAAACATGTATCAACAGAGTGTTGTGGTAAACATGTATCAACAGACTGTTGTGGTAAACATGTATCAACAGACTGTTGTGGTAAACATGTATCAACAGACTCGAGTGGTAAACATGTATCAACAGATTTTAATGGTAAACATGTATCAACAGACTGTAGTGGTAAACATGTATCAACAGACTGTTGTGGTAAACATGTATCAACAGACTCGAGTGGTAAACATGTATCAACAGACTGTAGTGGTAAACATGTATCAACAGACTGTAGTGGTAAACATGTATCAACAGACTCGAGTGGTAAACATGTATCAACAGACTGTAGTGGTAAACATGTATCAACAGACTGTTGTGGTAAACATGTATCAACAGACTGTTGTGGTAAACATGTATCAACAGACTGTTGTGGTAAACATGTATCAACAGATTTTAATGGTAAACATGTATCAACAGACTGTTGTGGTAAACATGTATCAGCAGACTCTAGTGGTAAACATGTATCAACAGACTGTAGTGGTAAGACAATGTATCATTAACAGACTGTAGTGGTAAACATGTATCAACAGACTGTTGGTGGTAAACAGACTGTGTGGTAAACATGTATCAACAGACTGTTGTGGTAAACATGTATCAACAGATTTTAATGGTAAACATGTATCAACAGACTCGAGTGGTAAACATGTATCAACAGACTATTGTGGTAAACATGTATCAACAGACTGTAGTGGTAAACATGTATCAACAGACTGTTGTGGTAAACATGTATCAACAGACTCTTGTGGTAAACATGTATCAACAGACTGTAGTGGTAAACATGTATCAACAGATTTTAATGGTAAACATTAACAGACTGTTGTGGTAAACATGTAAACAGACTGTAAACATCAACAGACTGTAGTGGTAAACATGTATCAACAGACTGTTGTGGTAAACATGTATCAACAGACTGTTGTGGTAAACATGTATAAACAGATTTTAATGGTAAACATGTATCAACAGATTTTAATGGTAAACATTAACAGACTATTGTGGTAAACATGTATCAACAGACTGTTGTGGTAAACATGTATCAACAGACTGTAGTGGTAAACATGTATCAACAGATTTTAATGGTAAACATTAACAGACTATTGTGGTAAACATGTATCAACAGACTGTTGTGGTAAACATGTATCAACAGACTGTAGTGGTAAACATGTATCAACAGACTGTAGTGGTAAACATGTATCAACAGACTCGAGTGGTAAACATGTATCAACAGACTGTTGTGGTAAACATGTATCAACAGATTGTAGTGGTAAACATGTATCAACAGACTGTTGTGTTAAAGATGTATCAACAGACTCTAGTGGTAAACATGTATCAACAGACTGTAATGGTAAACATGTATCAACAGATTTTAATGGTAAACATGTATCAACAGACTGTTGTGGTAAACATGTATCAACAGACTCTAGTGGTAAACATGTATCAACAGACTGTAGTGGTAAACATGTATCAACAGACTGTAGTGGTAAACATGTATCAACAGACTGTTGTGGTAAACATGTATCAACAGACTGTAGTGGTAAACATGTATCAACAAACTGTAGTAGTAAACATGTATTAGCAGACTGTAGTAGTAAACATGTAACAGCAGACTGTAGTGGAAAACATGTATTAGCAGACTATAGTGGTAAACATGTATCAACAGACTGTAGTGGTAAACATGTATCAACAGACTGTAGTGGTAAACATGTATCAACAGAATGTAGTGGTAAACATGTATTAGCAGACTGTAGAGGTCAACATGTATCACCACAATGTATGCTATACGGACAGTTGTTTTATGAGTCACAGGATCATACGGGTCAGAAAAACAATGCTTGTCCATCGTGGTTACCACGGGATGTTTTATGTACGTGTTGAAAACTATCGGGGGGTGCTTAATTAAGTTCTTTGTGTATATTATACAAAACGCCGATGCGTGTATCTACTTTGTAAGCAGTCCCTTTGTTTCGTAACTGACGTGCTGACGGCCATTAAAAGTCACAACTGCAGGATCGGGCACTCGGTCGGTTTGCCGTCTATTCCAAGTCACCCATCATTATTTACCTGGTAATGGCGCGGACTAGGAAGTGCCCTTTCATGAAGTCAAATAACTTCAACATACAACAATGAATGAGTCCACGTGTCGACTCCATCAGACAAACGAAGTACGTCATCTAGTTGACAATGCAGATGGCGAGGACGTATTTTACTGGTCGAGACAAGACCATTGCAATGAAAGTATCCATCATCTCGACCCCATGCTTCAAGGGAGGACCCTGAACAATTACCTTTGTTATTTCTGAACCTATTAAATTTGTAATTGATGTTGTTAGCGAATCAACAATGAAAGGTGTACTCGTCATCCGTGACGAAATGAGCAACCAGGAATAAAACTCCACCTTTTAATAACATTCTATTTTAATTTTGAAATTTGAAATTGGATTTGAGTAAAAAGCACCGTTTACTTTTGATTCATTGTATAAACCTACTGCAGAACAATCAAACACAATGATGCCGAGACAGTATTATATTTGCTGCACCGTGGCAGGATGAGACAGATATGGGTGGCGTTCTGTCTGCGCCCAATACGTCGTTGTTTTGTTTGTTGAACATCACAATCATCAGATTTTTTCTGTTTTTCTTTTTCTTCATTTAAGTTTTTTATTTTCCATTTCCATGTGACAGATACAGGATCACATGTTCCATAAACAGTTGAAAGAAATACCATGGAAACGTTAAGTTCAGCATTTACATTTCACTGCAGAGTATAACAGATGTCGTGTACATACAGCATAAAATACAGTGGTAAGGTAGAAACACCATGTGAATAAATATTTGATCTGTAATACAAAATGTTGTAATCTGTTACAAACAGTAAATACTATTGTTGTAATAGACACAGTAGTTTTGCTGCCAGATTGGAAGGCTGGGTTTAAACCTCAACATTTTCATCAGATGTATTTCTTATTGTATGACGTTTTTCTATAACTAATCAAATCTGGACCAGACAATCCAGTCAATGACACCGATCTACATGTATAGTGCGATGGGATATAATGGCATACATTAGCCAAGTAAACGAGCCTGACCACCCGATCCCGTGTCCGAAATTTTGACAAATAAAATATTAAATGTCCATACGTGATAGTTGTAACATTTCACGATAAGGACAATATTCCTGTATAAAACATCAGGTTATTATTTCCTCTGATATGTACATTTCTGTTGCACCTTGTTTATGTTCCCACCATGTACCTGTGTATACGGAGGCTGTGTTAGTGTAAAATACTCATACCCACAAACATATGCTGCATCCTTCGTACAGACACTAAAACAGTAGAGGGCTGCATCCTTGGTACAGACACTAATATAGTAGAAGGCTGCATCCTTGGTACAGACACTAATATAGTAGAGGGCTGCATCCTGGTACAGACACTAATATAGTAGAGGGCTGCATCCTTCGTACAGACACTAATACAGTAGAGGGCTGCATCCTTGGTACAGACACTAATATAGTAGAGGGCTGCATCCTGGTACAGACACTAATATAGTAGAGGGCTGCATCCTTGGTACAGACACTAATACAGTAGAGGGCTGCATCCTGGTATAGACACTAATATAGTAGAGGGCTGCATCCTGGTACAGACACTAATATAGTAGAGGGCTGCATCCTGGTACAGACACTAATATAGTAGAGGGCTGCATCCTGGTATAGACACTAATATAGTAGAGGGCTGCATCCTGGTACAGACACTAATATAGTAGAGGGCTGCATCCTTCGTACAGACACTAATATAGTAGAGGGCTGCATCCTGGTACAGACACTAATATAGTAGAAGGCTGCATCCTGGTATAGACACAAATATAGTAGAGGGCTGCATCCTTGGTACAGACACTAATATAGTAGAGGGCTGCATCCTTCGTACAGACACTAATATAGGAGAGGGCTGCATCCTGGTATAGACACAAATATAGTAGAGGGCTGCATCCTGGTACAGACACTAATATAGTAGAGGGCTGCATCCTTGGTACAGACACTAATATAGTAGAGGGCTGCATCCTGCTACAGACACTTATATAATATAGTAGAGGGCTGCATCCTGGTACAGACACTAATATAGTAGAGGGCTGCATCCTTGGTACAGACACTAATATAGTAGAGGGCTGCATCGTGACAGGTCCATACTGCCCGTCATCAATATGTTATCAAAACATACTAATAGTAACTTAATCCGTTAACAACACTTTACATTTTGAATTTTGAATTGTGGAATTAACAGTCCATACTGACGCGATATGTTCACTGGAACAAAACGCGCAAAAGTAAGAACAGGTGTGTCACTAAGAGATATGGATTACAATACGCGTAACGTAAGAACAAGTGTGTCACTAAGATATATGGATTGCAATACGCGTAACGTAAAGACGGTTGTGTCACTAAGATATATGGATTACAATACGCGTAACGTGTGTGTCCCTAAATAACGTAAGAACAGGTGTGTCACTAAGATATATGGATTACAATACGCGTAACGTAAGGACGGTTGTGTCACTAAGATATATGGATTACAATACGCGTAACGTACGATCAGGTGTGTAACTAAGATATATGAATTACAATATGCGCAAACGTAAGAACGGTTGTGTTTGTGTCTCTAAGATATATGGATTACAATACGCGTAATGTAGGAACAGGTGTGTCACTAAGATATATGGATTACAAAATGCGCAAACGTAAGAACGGTTGTGTTTGTGTCACTAAGATATATGGATTACAATACGCGTAACGTAAGGACGGTTGTGTTTGTGTCTCTAAGATATATGGATTACAATACACGTAACGTAAGAACAGGTGTGTCACTAAGATATATGGATTACAATATGCGCAAACGTAAGAACGGTTGTGTTTGTGTCACTAAGATATATGGATTACAATACGCGTAACGTAAGGACGGTTGTGTCACTAAGATATATGGATTACAATACGCGTAACGTAAGAAAAGGTGAGTCACTAAGATATATGGATTACAATACGCGTAACGTAAGGACGGTTGTGTCACTAAGATATAAACGTAAGACAGTTTCTTGGTTCACCGCCACAGTTTGAGTAGAATCACACACAGTACTAATCTATATTTATGTATTTCACAGCAACAGAAATCCAATTATTCGTCATCAGTTGTTTTTTGTCAGTGAGCTATACCATCCAGTGAATAGTGGAAACGGTTTCGACTCTCAGCCAGTAAGAATAAAAGAATAGAAATCCAAACTGAAATAACATATGTTACATAATTTCGTGAGGCGAAATTACCATTTCCGCAGTTTAGAGCTATTGACTGGTTAATACGGAGTAGGAAGGGGTACGTTAAAGCTTCTCTACCAGTAAACGAAGTTCCATAATTATGTGATGAATAGCAATATAAATCTTCAGTAATTCCCCTTGGACCAGGCCGGGAGACTGGGATGGTTGTTGCGGATGACTGACTGTAAAGTTCGGTGAAGTGCATCAGTGAAGGAAGATGAGACGAGGCGGAAGGGGCAAGGGGGGGCCACTCCCGGCAGACAATTCTCCAGCTCCATCTACTGGTGGATCACGTTAATTACTGCATCCATAAGTAACGTGAAAACCCTCTGGTCATACACTATTTCGGGTAGCTCTGGCGGATGTAGTGGTGTATATATAGGGTAGGTTCTGAGAAAGTTGGACAAAGTTCACCGCGAGTTTGCAAAGCGGAAAGGAATCTACAGCGACGACGGAGACGATGAAGCTGCTGTCATCCAGGTCCACGGTGAGAAACACTTTCATCCTCTTTCTTCTATGAGTTAGGTAGGTGGTTCATGTCACGGCCTGTGTGGGGGAAGGGAGGCCCGAAGTCATACGAAGTCAGACGTTTACGATACAAGTGAAACTAACAAGCACCGGTATGACAGGCCTAGAGACATGAGCAGGCTGAACAGGGGCACATTAACACAACCACAAGTTCCTGTTATAAACAGCTAAAACGGAATCATTCGACATTGATCCAATGAGACAATAACATGGTTCTAGCGCACCAACAACCTGAGACAATAACATGGTTCTAGCGTGCCAACAATCTGTAAAAGTATTAACTGAAATATATGAGGGTAATACTGAAATACGACAAACAAGTATTAGGTTTTGCTTTTCCAAGAAGACGCGACATCTACAAATACTTAAATGACAGTAAACATACAGTAACACAGTCAATATATTATGACGTAGTAACATAATCAAGGCTAACGATAGTCAGAATAGATTCAAACGAACCTTCCAACTATCCATTCGCATTTTAGTTCCATCACCCAAACATTACTTAAGTTTGTTACTGATTTTGATTGTTCATTTTCAGACATGTTTCCTATTGGTCATCCTCGTAGCGACACCACTGTGCTCGGCCCAAAGAAGATCCAGACGCTGCCGGGAGCCTATGAACCGTAAAATGGACATTGATGACCGACTACGTGACAGTTTTTACCAAGGTCCCCCTCTCCTCGACACCGTTGCCAATTTTTCCACCATCCCAGACCAGTTCGTCAGAGTAAGACACACCATCTTTGCAGGCGAGCCCCAGTGCCCGACGTGGGAGGAGGCCGTGCGGCTCCATGAGGGGAAGGTCTGCCCCTTCCACTACGTGCTCAACTACGACGAGAACAGAATCCCCAACACCGTGGTGGAGACAGAGTGTAACTGTGTGGAATGTCTCAGACCGGACAATGGCCCCTCAAACCTTATGGACTGCCTGCCTATAATATATTACACCAAAGTGTTCCGCAGGACCGGGTGTGTGGAGGGCGTGTATCGGTATGCCGCCATATGGGAGCCGCTCAAGATCGGATGTCAGTGTGCGCATGCGCCAAGTCGCTTTACAGACAGTCATCCAGAAAGATCTCTACCTTAGACAGTGTAAATCCTCTCTGTACCGTCATGCTCTTGAAATGTTCTGCGAAATAGGTAATACTCTGATAAACATTCAAAGGGTACTCGGATATCTTTTGTTTCAACATTTACAGTACACTTTCGTGGGCACTCATTGTTTTGGGCATTATTTTCTCAACTGTTGTGAATCTCAGGGTATTGGCGTATTCGACGTGAATCCATAGGACTCAATGTCGATATTCCAAAGTTGACTCATTTTCAAGCTTCTACATTGGATATGTTAATTTATATTGTATTCATTAAATCTGGCCACACTGGTTCTTAGATTGTATTTATATGTCATATGTCATCATTGATATAATTATATGTCATACATTTTCATTGATATATTACTGTATCATATATTTTGATTGATATTATACAATTATAGACTCTTGTAGAGGTCGATATCGGTTTTTATTGACCTGAGTAAAACAATATCGACCGAGCTTGCGAGGTCGATATTGTTTTTCTCAGGTCAATAAAAACCGATATCGACCTCTACAGAGTCTATAATTGTTTTATTATATAATGAAAGAGAAACGGGTTTTAACATAAACTTTTAATGCACACACTGTGCCATCTATCCGAGTGATCTGATTGGCTGAAAAGCGGGGGAAGCCCCTTCGTACGGGATTCCTTGTCTATTTTTAGTAACCCAAGTCAATATCGTAATTTATCAGAAAACTCAAGTCAATATCGTGTTTTGTAGTCAATCATGTGACGGTCTATTGACCAATCGTGGTACAGGAAAAATACTACCTATATAATAAATATTGATACATCATACATTTCCATTGATATAATTATATATCATACATTTTCATTGATATATTACTATATCATATTTTCATTGATATATATTTATATATCATACATTTTCATTGATATATATTTATATATCATACATTTTCATTGATATATATTTATATATCATACATTTTCATTGATATATTTATATATCATACATTTTCATTGATATATATTTATATATCATACATTTTCATTGATATATATTTATATATCATACATTTTCATTGATATATTTATATATCATACATTTTCATTGATATATATTTATATATCATACATATTTCACATTGATATATATTTATATATCATACATTTTCATTGATATATTTATATATCATACATTTTCATTCATATGATATATATTTATATATCATACATATTTCATTGATATATATTTATATATCATACATTTTCATTGATATATTATATATCATACATTTTCATTGATATATATTTATATATCATACATTTTCATTGATATATTACTATATCATATTTTCATTGATATATATTTATATATCATACATTTTCATTGATATAATTATATATCATACATTTTCATTGATATATTTATGCACCATATATTTTCATTGTTATATTTATAGATCATACATTATCATTCTAACGTCTTTGAAATAAATAATGTGCCATATCAACCACCAAGTATGAAACTATTTCGGAGATATATATTTCGATATGAGATGCTTGTGTGATGTTTAGCTGAATGGATGTACGGAAATGTCCTAACATCACGACGCCGTCAAATATCATGGAACATGAAACTGGACATGCTACCAAGAAAGTTACCGGTACTTTATAGCTATTCCAAGCTGTCTTAAGGTGAACGTCTCCTCGTGTGTGTCTTCTACAAAACTCATGACATCGCTGGTCACTCGTCCATTTTTCAGAAACTGAGTAAAGACGAACTTTATGTATGGAGCGGCGTAGCTACCATTATTAAAACAAGCCCGGGCTTACACATCATTGTTGCTAAAAAGGTTGGACAAGCCTTCAATACTATCTAAACATAAAGCTTTGCCACCTATTGGGCTTATACGAAAGGATTGGCTTGCTATGCGCCTGGTAATGGTCCAAAGCATGGGTGTCAACTTGTCTGAAAGTGAGAAAGTGAGAGAAGCAAAGGACGTCAAACAGGTAGCAGTTTGCAGCTTGAACGTTGTATATTGGGTTACTAGAAATGCGCACGTATGACACGGAACATAGGAATTATCAGAATTTACATGGAAGTTATTTACTGGCCATTGTGTGGAGGACAATGGCAGCTCCACCGTCGACAGGGAATGGCCTAACAATATTCATACGGGGGCCAGGGTTGCAGGACATGCTCCTCATCGCGTCGCTATAAATATGTTCATCCAGGAACATCAGCGTCGTGAACTCCGGCCCTGGAAGACTGAAAGTACAAGGCAACAATGGTGGGATTGAAGAGAGCCAGGTGTTGCTTCAAGGAAGTTGCAGGACGGAACTGGTCCTATGTTGCATGCACCCGGTTGTCAGGCTCATTTGTGTTCCCGAGACCCTTCCTGTGATGTTCAGTGTGTCGAAGCCCTGATCATCAGAAGTCTGACTTTAGTTCCTTGTGGATTTCTTGGCCGGAATGTCCCAAACTGAGTTCGAGTCTTATCTTACGAAGCAAGCCTGGAGTTAAAAACAACCCTTTCAAAGGAATGATTTCGGTCTGAGAAGTGTCTGTGCGTGTGAACTTCCCTCCACGTGGACATGCAACTCCTACTCCGATAAATGACAACAATCTGACAACAGTGACACCAGGTGTCCTGGACACCCGCGTACCACGGAGCGTGGTCGATGCTCAATGCCACTAGATGTAGGTGCGGGGTCTTCTGGAGTAAGTTTAGTTTTACGTAGGCTTAATATTCTAGAAATGTCACGGCATGGGACACCAGAAATGGGCTCCACGCATTGTACCCATGTGGAGAATCGAACCCAGGCCTTGATCGCTTTAACCACTTAACTACCCCACCGCCCTGATCTAGTAGCGAACCCAAAAGTGTGTGAGTTATTACTGCAAATACTCCTGCCACTTGCTGAAATATAGGTTAAGTTCATAATAAGGTGGGGCGGTGGGGTAGCCTAGTGGTTAAAGCGTTCGCTCGTCACGCCGAAGGCACGGGTTCGATTCCCCACATGGGTACAATTTGTGAAACCCATTTCTGGTGTCCCCCGCCGTGATATTGCTGGAATATTGCTAAAAACGGCGTAAAACCATACTCAGTCAGTCATAATAAAGTAAAACTGGGAACTGACCCTTTAAGTCAATGCTTACGAATTACCTTTATCCAACTGTTTAAAGTACCTCAACTTTTACTCACGACATTTGCTGACAGTTTCTGGCATGTCGTAAGAGAACAACTGACTTACTGTTACGTGTGTTTGTGACAACTGTGACGCCTTTTGTTATCTCCCTTTGATAAGGATTCACAAACATGTGTTTACGACATAAGCCGGAATAGTAAAATCCCCTTTGTATAAAGTGTGGTGCTGCTTTTATTTAGATCGGCATGTGTTTCTATTAGATTGATGTTTGTACACGGTTGTCGTATATCTGTCGAGCAGACTCGGTCGTGACGGCGTACAGTGAGAGCGTGTTCCTCGATCTTAGAGGTCGTTCTGGTCTTGCTTTATACCAGCTCTCGCCTCCCCGCCTTACGCTCGCTCTACCGTAGCCACATCACAGAGGGAGTCATCAGAAATAGCAATGCCCTTTCTTCAAGTAAGTTACATCCTACACGAAGGGTATGAAAAGAACTACCGACGTGATCATTGTCCCGTGTCACTTGATTCTTCCTCCCCCACTGCTCCCCTGCACAGTATCTTCACCCTCACTAGCTTTCCCCGCACGGAGCGATCACAGCCTCCAGATTGTGCAGAACACGATCCGCAAGTTACACCCACTACATCTTAGTACTTGGTAAGATCTTCAGCTGATACTCTATTAAAGCTGATGCTGGAAAATACACACTACATCTTAGTACTTGGTAAGATCTTCAGCTGATACTCTATTAAAGCTGATGCTGGAAAATACACACTACATCTTAGGGCTTGATAAGATCTTCAGCTGATACTCTATTAAAGCTGATGCTGGAAAATATAAAGTTGATGCTGGAAAATACACACTACATCTTAGGGCTTGGTAAGATCTTTAGCTGATACACTGCTAAAGTTGATGCTGGACGCTTTTACTGGATGTTATGACTTGAGTATTTGTAACTTACAAGTTCAAACGACAAAGGATACATATCCGCGTCCACCAGTACACTGTCAGCTGACAATACATAGTGCTACAATATAATACCAGTAACACTTGGCTAAAGATTGCAGTTGACCAGAGACCATATGTTCACAGACAGTTACAGTTTGTAGCATCCGGCGAATGTTCAGTGCTCAATGTTCGGATTGAATATAACAATGTCACTTCCGGTATGCTTGTCTTCCTTGTAGTCTCATCACGGTGTCAGTTTACGAGGCGGGAAAACATAATGAAATCAGAAAGAATGTTTGGAAAACGGAACTGGCCTATGACGCTTCTGACATTTGATACGTACGCATACCCCAACACATCTCCCTTAACAACAACAACCCCGGCCCCCCTCCCCTAGCCCATCCCTAATTCGCCGGGGCTGCAAGAAGGAGCTTAAACCCTGTCCCAATACTGTACTTGGAGGTGATTATAGCTCAATGGTTTGTTCGCGATATGACGTCATACCGCTACATCATTCATAAGCTAGGCTCCGTCTTTCATATCGTATTATGGAGAAGCGTACAGGAAGCTGTGAACCAGCTTACGCCATTCATAACTCACGACGTCACAATATATATGACGTAAGAAGTTCGTTGACTTGATTTTTGGACGACTGTTATTTTATTTATTTCCTAACTTTTTTTCATATCCTCGATATTATTCATATAACAGTGGAAACACTACAGGGAGCAATGGTTTGACCCCGTGATGTACATCAGACACATCACCAGACATTCACTCGGGGAATATAGGTCCGGCGATATTCCCTAAATATAGACAGGTTCCATGGCATAAGATCACATGCGTGTCTTGTTAGGTCACCAGTGAGTACTTGGTGTCAACTATATCCAGCTTGCCGCACGTGGACTTGCTGCAGGAATATTGTTATGATGATGATTACAGTAATTCGGAAAGACTCGTAGCCACGTGACATCATCTTCCAATGCATTGTTGCAATGACGTCACGACATAATTCACTCTTCACGACGTCGCCGAATGTATCATGGGTCGTCGTTTCAACACCAGATAACTGAGAGCATCTGCCACTTCGTGGTTGGCTTACATACAGCTCATAAATGATTTTTTAAAACTTGGTAAACAAAAGTAATTCCCTGATTGACACTGAACTCCCCACAATGCGTTGTTATTTCTCTGTCCACCCTGTAACAACAGCTCCACACACCGACTGGGTGATGATGCGAGGGGGGGAACGTCCACAACAGAGATCCGGATGACTGGGATCACTGTCAAGTTCCTGAAGGGATGACAGGGTCACGTGACTCGGGTGAATGGCTCATGGCAGAGATTTATTACAGGAGGGACAATACCGTCATTTGTAAAATCCCCTCTTCTCACCCGCCACACGAGCACTTGGTATAAAATCTGAATGTTTATCTCAGAATCCAAGAAAGCGTATTTCTCATACGAAGCCGTCCCCCCAGCAACCATGACTCTACTCCAGTCAACAGTGATGGTGAGATAAACGACTCTGTGGTCTTCTGTATGAAATAACGAAGTGATACAGTACATGAGATATTGATCCAGGTTCTCTAAAAACCATTACACTGCGTTTATATACGACGGTCGTTTATATGTTCAATAATATATATTGCTATCTAGTTGGTATAAAATATACATATTGTTTTCATTTAATTAAATTTATTAATATTTTCTGATTTCTGATATAAGTGAGTTTGTTTACATGCTGTCTTACGATATCCCTTTTTGACAGCCCTACTGTGTCGCTCCTAATGACTGGCACTAGATCGGGTCTGTCCTCACAGGTCGTTTAACAATATCGAGACATATCAGTTGAAACAAACGAGCCCAGGCTCATTAAACACTTCGTGCAGTTCCATGTCCTTCGATTTGTATGTTCTCCTTTTCCGTTAAGCAACATTGTATGTGAATTATTTCACGACAGAACACGGGCGTGAGGCTGTTCATCCACACATGAGGGTATTTCAGCCTATATTGGGGTGGGGGTGGGGGTGGGGTCCCAGGGTATAACTGATGTTCATATGTGTAACGGTCCATCTGATACCAGGCCGTTACCACACGTCAATGAATGGTCCTGACACAGAACACACGGGGTCTCAAGGCATCACAGTGTTTTCCTACTTCAAAGTTTTGGTTTTGGTGAAGATCTTTACACGAATCGTATCTACACTGGCATTGTTTCAACCAGTACTGTTGTTTGAGAGCTAACATCTTCCTAAATGTAAACAAAGGCATGTGACCTATCTATGACCTATGTTCCTGATAGTCGAAGTCTGAAAGGGAAGGAGACTTCTTCACACCACACTGCAGTATCGGGTGTCAGGTCCTCGTTCAGTTTTACAACAAGCCCCACTCCACCAATTTAAAGGGCATGTTTTATGCCTTTTTTCCACTTACTTCTTGAAAGCGTGAAAAACGCATGCAAAACTGAAATTACCTACAGGGCCCTTTTGGGGTTATGATTTTAAAGTGTATTATAAGGAATATTACAATGCTAATATTTCTCATTTATATCAACACATGTGTTGATCACAGGAACCTTTGCCTTTGAGTATATGTTGCTACCACGTGACCTTCTGTTTTGTAGATACTCCTCACTGTGTGTTTCCTAATAGCGATGCCGCAATCTTCAGCTTGGGCAACCGGAAGAAGAACCCGACGCTGTCGAGAGCCTGTGAACCGTAAGCTGGACACTCAAGATCTACTCCATGACAGTTTCTATCAAATCCCCCCTCTCCTCGACACTGTTGCCAACCTGTCGTCAGTCCAGGAAGAGTTCGTCAACTTGAGGTACATGTTGCTGGCAGGCGAGCCCCAGTGCCCGACGTGGGAGGAGGCCGTGCGGCTCCATGGGGGGAAGGTCTGCCCCTTCCACTACGTGCTCAACTACGACGAGAACAGAATCCCCAACACCGTGGTGGAGACAGAGTGTAACTGTGTGGAATGTCTAAGACCGGACAATGGCCCCTCCAGCCTGATGGACTGCCTGCCTATAATATATTACACCAAGGTGTTCCGCAGGACCGGGTGTGTGGAGGGCGTGTATCGGTATGCCGCCATATGGGAGCCTCTCAAGATCGGATGTCAGTGTGCGCATGCGCCAAGTCGCTTTACAGAAAACGTCAGAACGAGATCTCGGCCATAGGCTCTTGACTGTATCGCCCGTTTAGATTTCCCATTGTCCAAAAACTCATTTTATTCATACTCCTGTGATTTATTTATTGCGAACAGGGAAATGCGTTCGCCTGTTTATATGTATTTATACTGAGTGTGATAAAAATATACTGACTATCCGTCAAATGAGTTTGGGCGTTTTATCATTATCCTAATATACGTGACTTTTGTTTTTATATCAACAAGATAAATTCTGCACAAGAGGGTTGACAAGTTTTTGTCATCAGTATGACAAGATTCCTGAGTCTCAGGCTGGGTTCCGTGCTGGATATGGCACTATTAATAATATATTCAGTTTACCGTGTCTGGTCCAAAAGTATCTCTCCAAAACTAATGTTCGTTTTCATTATTTATTTGTTGATTTCACAAAGGCATTTGAATCTATTAATCGTAAATTATTGTGGTTCTCAGTTTTAAATAAAGGTATCCATGGTAAAATATTTACAGTATTATTGGACATGTAGTATATGGTTAAATCTGCTGTTAAACTATCAAGTAGCTCCATATCTCATTATTTTGATTCATTAAATGGCGTTAAACCGGGGTATATTCTAAGTGCTTTGCTGTTCTCTTTTTTTGTTGTTGAGGTGGAAACTGTTACAGGAATCGAATGTTCGAGGTACATTTGCTAGTCAAGAGTTTCTTGATATTTTATCTTTATTTCATGCTGATGATTTGTGTTTGTTTGATGATACTGTAATTGGTCCAAAGAGAAAGATAGATGTATATTGGAGCAGTTTAGTATCAACTGGGGTTTAGATGTCAATTTAGATAAGACTGAAATATTAGTTTTTAGAAATGGTGGCAAATTAAGGTTTTCTGAAAAATGGATGTTTGGCAAATAAATTATAAAGACATCAACCTATTATAATTATCTTGGCTTATCTATTATAATTCCATAACAGGTTATGCTGGTCAAAGGGTATTGACGTTCTTGTTCAAAAAGCACCAAAAGCTTTAGTTTCCGTTAAACAATTACAATGCCAGTTTAAGAATATTTCCTCTCTAGTTTTATTCAAGATATTTGATGCTCAGATTAAGCCAATCTTTCTCTATTCTATCGAAGTGTGGGGTCATTCAAAAAGTGAATGCATCGAGCGTCTTCATATTAAGTTTTGTAAATATGTTATTGGTGCAGGTAGTTATAATGTTGCTGAGCTTGGTGAATGTGGAATATATGGCTTATTTGTTGATTGTCATAAAAGCTGTATTCACTGGTTAAAGTTGCTGTCAAAGCGTAATCAAAGATATCCTAAGCAAAGCTATCCTCTTTGTAAATCGTTAGATGACTGCTATCGTATTACATGGGCTTCAAAGGTTAAAATGTTACTTTTATCTGATGGTTAAAGATTTGTTTGGATCTCTCAGGAAGTCGGTAATTGTTCTTTATTTCTTAGTAAGTTCGTGTTATCTGATGGTTAAAGATTGCCACCAGCAAGTTTGGTTTTCTAAAGTTTGTGAATCAAATAAGTTATGTTTCTATCAAGAATATAAATTTCCTGCATGTGGGGAGTCGGATGGTCAAGCTCCGAACCCTAGCTGAATGTGTGCGCTGATAGCTTAAGACACTGCTATAATACCACCCACTCGTTTTGCATATCTAAATTGTGAAACAATTCTCACTCACTCACTCACTCACTCACGTACCGGAAAAACTTGAATCTGGAGGAGCAAGAACTAAATACTATTCACTGATGACATTTCAGTTGTGTCCTTCTGTCTGTGACTTTACAAATCAGCTCCTCTGACAATCAGTGTCACATTGTCACACATTGGACGAGTGACGAGTGAATCAGTGAGCATTGTTTTACGCCGCGTTTAGCAATATTCCAGCAATATCACAGCGGGGGACACCAGAAATGGGCTTTGCACATTGTACCCATGTGGGGAATCGAATATTTCGTGACGAAAAGCAGACAGTAAGCTATTCTATATTTACGCAAACATTCAAGTATGTTGTGACGTTAACAGTGCTATATAACGATAGGTATATTTGCGAGGAGGCATGTGTTTATTTGGTAGGTGAAGCTTCGTAATAAGGGAAACAAAAGCGCACTTGTCTTTTCCATTCAGCGTAAAGTCGACTTCCAAGAGAAACACTCCCTCGATATACCGCGCTCTTGTCTCGTCAGTAAAGAAATAATATTCAACAATGAACAATAAATGATAAGAACGATTCTTTTTTCATTTCAGCTGATTATCAGAGTGCCTGTAGTAGTTCCTGAACAAAAGGAAACCGACTTTCATAAAAACATCAGAAATACCGGAAACAGAGAGTGGACGTGTTTATCTCCATGGGAGTTTCTATCTGGCTTCCCCGCTGCTACAGCAAACCAGTAGCAGACCCGGTCAGTACTGGACGTCCACATCACCAGGAAGCATCTGGACGTCCACATCACCAGGAAGCATCTGGACGTCCACATCACCAGGAAGCATCTGGACGTCCACATCACCAGGAAGCATCTGGACGGGCCAGACACGTGTCCAGCTTGTGACCACAGAGGGCGACTATGTCCTTCCTACTACGCCATCAACTACGACGTCAACAGAAGCCTAGCATGAGGGATGCGAGGAGAAGCAGCTGTGTACAGAGCCTGAGCCCTGAAGGCGGCCCAGTTCGCCATATTAGTGATCAAGTCAGCTTATACTTTACGAGCACCACAAGTGGTTGGACAATCGAATGTAAATGATTTGTCTAATCACAGATGAGCCCCATAGTTCAGCCAGAGACCGGTGATCGTGTGTTCCCTTGTATGTCGTGGTTGTTTAAACACTCCTCCATACGAGGGGTCTGAGTACGATGAATCATGGACAGCTCTTGGTGATATGCGAAAGAGTACATCCCCTACATATTTTTGCAATAAACCTTATATCAATAAATTTATTTCTCTTATCTGACTGTTCAGCCTGACGGAAACTGTTTTAATTGTACATCAACATCACTGGATGCTGAAACATAACTTATCAACCAGTTAACACCTAACAAGAGATGAACTCCTGTACTGTTAAACATCTAAAATCCCCACACTACCCCACACTGACGTCAGCAACTGTAGGCTATGGTTTCCCTCACAATCAGGTGTCTCACCCCCTGACCTACCCCCCACCCCGTCAGGTGCCCTTCCCCTGACAATACAAGGGGGACATGAGCAACCCCGTTAGGTGTCCTTATCCCGGCAATATAATAAGTACACATGGAGTCTTTACCAGCATGAAGCTCCCTCCCCCACACACACACACACGCACTGACAGCCATATGCTGCTAGTCAAGGCATAGTCATGGTGTCTCAATCTACATACGATATACTCTCCCGTAAATCTAACAGTAGACACATTTCTGTACACTCGATGTAAGCGCAATGAAGGAAGGGAGCTTACTCTTGTAATCTTTCAACGGAGACATCGTCGTCTTTCAGCCATACTTGTACAACGTGCGAGAGATAACTGAGCCAGGCGGGTGGCCGGTACACCGCGGGTACACATACCGCACGCGGTCAACCAGGAAGTCACGTGACAAGCTACCCGCAGCCGGGTGGAATGCCGGAAATACTTGTTGTGCGGGTAGGTCGCCCGGCGTGAAACACGATTGGGTGAAACACGTTTACAGCAATGCGGCTGATAGCCAGGTCAGCATTTCTTACTAACTGTCAAAATCGATGTTTGTTTCAATGGTTGATATATGTGGTCTTTCAGTCAAAACACAAGATTCAGGAAGTATAAGATACGAAGTATGTTGATACCAAGCAGAAAAAAATACATTCGGGAAGTATTAGATATGTTTGTTTGAATTGAGATCGATTGTTGTATAACGTCGCTCTCACCGATAGTCCAGTTTTAGGACGGCGATCTGTAAATAGCTGAGTTTGGCCCAGGCAATCTAGAATGGGTTGCTGAAAATAAATTGACGAAGTATGTTCATGTATAGCTACAAACAATATTCAAGTCACCAGCTGGAACAGGGGAACACAAGTCACCAGCTCGAACAGGGAACACAAGTCACCAGCTGGAACAGGGAACACAGGGGAACACAAGTCACCAGCTGGAACAGGGAACACAGGGGGAACACAAGTCACACAGCTGAACAGGGCTGAACACACAAGGAACACCAGCTGGAACAGGGAACACAGGGAACACAAGTCACCAGCTGGAACAGGGAACACAGGGGGAACACAAGTCACCAGCTGGAACAGGGAACACACCAGGGAACAGGGAACACAGGGAGTCACCAGCTGGAACAGGGAACACAGGAAACACAAGTCACCAGCTGGAACAGGGAACACAGGAAACACCAGTCACCAGCTGGAACAGGGAACACAAGTCACCACCTGGAACAGGGAACACAAGTCACCAGCTGGAACAGGGAACACAGGGGAACACAAGTCACCAGCTGGAACAGGGAACACAGGGTACACAAGTCACCAGCTGGAACAGGGAACACAGGGTAACACAAGTCACCAGCTGGAACAGGGAACACAGGGTACACCAGTCACCAGCTGGAACAGGGAACACAGGGGAACACAAGTCACCAGCTGGAACAGGGAACACAGGGAACACAAGTCACCAGCTGGAACAGGGAACACAGGGGAACACAAGTCACCAGCTGGAACAGGGAACACAGGTCACCAGCTGGAACAGGGAACACAGGGAACACAAGTCACCAGCTGGAACAGGGAACACAGGGAACACAAGTCACCAGCTGGAACAGGGAACACAGGGGAACACAAGTCACCAGCTGGAACAGGGAACACAGGGTAACACAAGTCACCAGCTGGAACAGGGAACACAGGGAACACAAGTCACCAGCTGGAACAGGGAACACAGGGTAACACAAGTCACCAGCTGGAACAGGGAACACAAGTCACCAGCTGGAACAGGGAACACAGGGAACACAAGTCACCAGCTGGAACAGGGAACACAGGGAACACAAGTCACCAGCTGGAACAGGGAACACAGGGGAACACAAGTCACCAGCTGGAACAGGGAACACAAGTCACCAGCTGGAACAGGGAACACAAGTCACCAGCTGGAACAGGGAACACAGGGTACACAAGTCACCAGCTGGAACAGGGAACACAGGGTACACAAGTCACCAGCTGGAACAGGGAACACAGGGGGACACAACACAAGTCACCAGCTGGAACAGGGAACACAGGGAACACAAGTCACCAGCTGGAACAGGGGAACACAGGGAACACAAGTCACCAGCTGGAACAGGGTCAACACAGGGGAACACAAGTCACCAGCTGGACCAGGGAACACAGCTGGAACAGGTCACCAACTGGAACAGGGAACACACAAGAGTCACCAGCTGGAACAGGGAACACAGGAACACACAGTCACCAGCTGGAACAGGGAACACAGGGACAACACCAGCTGGAACAGGGAACACAGGGTCACCACCAGCTGGAACAGGGAACACAGGGAACACAAGTCACCAGCTGGAACAGGAACCACAGGGAACACAAGTCACCAGCTGGAACAGGGGAACACAAGTCACCAGCTGGAACAGGGGAACAGGGAACACAAGTCACCAGCTGAACAGGGTCACCAGCTGGAACACACACAGTCACCAGCTGGAACAGGGAACAATCAGGGGAACACAGGGAGTCACCAGCTGGAACAGGGAAGTCACCAGCTGGAACAGGGAACACAGGGAACACAAGTCACCAGCTGGAACAGGGAACACAGGGAACACACAAGTCACCACTGGACAGGGTCACAGGGGAACAGGGAACACAAGTCACCAGCTGGAACAGGGAACACAGGGAACACAAGTCACCAGCTGGAACAGGGAACACAGGGTACACAGCTGGAACAGGGAACACAAGTCACCAGCTGGAACAGGGAACACAGGGAACACAAGTCACCAGCTGGAACAGGGAACACAAGGTCACCAGCTGGAACAGGGAACACAAGTCACCAGCTGGAACAGGGAAACACACACAAGTCACCAGCTGGAACAGGGAACACAGGGTACACAAGTCACCAGCTGGAACAGGGAACACAGGGAACACAAGTCACCAGCTGGAACAGGGAACACAGGGAACACAAGTCACCAGCTGGAACAGGGAACACAGGAACACAAGTCACCAGCTGGAACAGGGAACACAGGGGAACACAAGTCACCAGCTGGAACAGGGAACACAGGGTCACAAGTCACCAGCTGGAACAGGGAACACAAGTCAGCTGGAACAGGAACACAGGGGAACACAAGTCACCAGCTGGAACTGGAACACAGGGGAGTCACAAGTCACCAGCTGGAAACAGGGAACACAAGTCACCAGCTGGAACAGGGAACACAAGTCACCAGCTGGAACAGGGAACACAGGGAAAACCAGTCACCAGCTGGAACTGGAACAGGGAAGCTGAAACAGGGAACACAAGTCACCAGCTGGAACAGGGGACACAAGTCACCAGCTGGAACAGGGAAAACGTCACCAGCGAAGGAAAGAGCTGGAACAGGGGAAAAGAGATCACCATATCCAAAACGTCACCAGCGAAAGAGACGGAGAAAAGAGATTATCATATCCCCTATATGTCCTGTCTACAACACAGTCACAATATATAACAAGTTTTATGGATAACAACTCTTTATTTTCGTGAGTGCGACGTTTCGATACAGATCCTTGTACCGTTGTCAAGCAAGAGTGATACATGAAGTGTAGGAGGTGCATATATATACTGTATATAACAATGAAACAACATAATAGACAAAGGAAACAACATAATTGCCATGATTGGCTAAGCTATAATGGCTTCGATGAAGCCAGTAAGTACATAAAGGATAGTGAATGGAAGCCAGAGATGTGTAGTTACAATGAGATGTTTATACAATGGATGCGAAGTTTATACAATAGACTGGGCTTGGTGGAGGAGTGGATCATAAGCAGATGGAATGAAGTATCCTTGGTCACGGTTGATGGTAGAGCTTGTGGCGTTTGATGTGAATGGCTTCTGTGAGCTTGCGTTTAGTGAAGTCCGTTTGGTTGTTGGCGAGAATGGTGATGTCGGACCACTCTATTTGATGATTGGGGTTGGCTTTGATGTGGTCAGAGATAGCTGATTTGGTGTCGGAATTAGCAACAGAGGTGCGATGTTCTTTGACTCGGGTGTTGATGGGTCGGGATGTTTCACCTATAGCATTGTCCACAATCACAGTCTATTTTGTAAATAACACATTCCCTGGGTTGTTGTTGTTTGACGGTGGGTTGTTTTCTTCCGTTGGCATGGAGGAGGAGTTGTTGAGGCTGGAGGACGCTGAGAAGGTAGTGTCTATTCCTGCCTGTTGTTTTCAGGAGTCGGCTGATTTGGTGTGATGGTTTACCAAATGTAGGGAATGGATATCTTGATGGGGGCTGATTCTGGTTTTACATCTTTGGCAGGAGGTGAAAGCGTTGCTTCGATGGTTCTGTTGACTATTTCAGGTGGGTAGTGGTTGCGTTCCACAAAGACTTTCCTCAGGTGTTCAATTTCTTCCTGTAGGTTTGTTGAGCAGATGTTTTGGCTCTTCTGGTCAATGTGGAGATGACGCCGGTCTTGACTTTAGGTGGGTGGTTGGAGTTGTAGTGGATGTATTGATCCGTATGAGTAGGTTTTCTGTACACGGAGGTCTGGAGTTGGTTGCAGGAGGTGCGGGACACGAGGACATCAAGGAAAGGTAGTTGGTTGTTCTGCTCTGTTTCCAATGGTGAATTTGATGCGGGATGTTGGCTGTTGAGATGGGCGAGGAGCTGCTTTGGATCTTGCTGAGGTTGGAGGGACGACGAAGGTGTCATCCACTTTGCGGTACCAGCAGGACGGTATTCTATAATGCCACTCAAACAACACAGTCACAAGTACCCACTTCAAATATCCTCTACTAAAACAAGGCTACTTTCGGTAATACTCAGTGTGGTCATTCTGCATTTGTCAAGATAAGAAATCCTATCATATGAGATCCTATCATATGAGATCCTGTCATATGAGATGATATCATATGAGATCATGTCATATGAGATGCTATCATATGAGATCCTGTTATATCAGATGCTATCATATGAGATCCTGTCATATGAGATGCTATCATATGAGATGCTGTCATATGAGATCCTGTCATATGAGATCCTGTCATATGAGATGCTGTCATATGGGATCCTGTCATATGAGATGCTGTCATATGAGATCCTGTCATATGAGATGCTGTCATATGAGATCCTGTCATATGAGATGCTGTCATAAGAGATCCTGTCATATGAGATGCTGTCATATGAGATCCTGTCATATGAGATGCTGTCATATGAGATCCTGTCATATGAGATGCTATCATATGAGATCCTGTCATATGAGATGCTGTCATATGAGATCCTGTCATATGAGATCCTGTCATATGAGATGCTATCATATGAGATCCTGTCATATGAGATCCTATCATAAGAGATCCTATCTTCAGGTTTACATCCGTGATTGGTAAGATCACACAGCCTTGGTACAGTGGGACACCAGGTAGTCTATTTTCTGCTCCGTTGCAACTGGTGACACGTCCTAACAGAAACACCTCCTAGCAGATACCCAAATCGCCCACAACATGTTTGCTTGTCAAGTCTTGGAATAGACTAAACAACAATGCCACACCATTGTTTTCACGTCACAGCAATTTATCTGTGAGTTTGTTAATTTGTATCTGGTTATTGATAACAGTTTATGATTTATCTGAGCCCTTTGTATTTTAACACATGTGGGTGATATGAAAGCTGTAGACAAATGCATATTCCTAATTTTGATAGTGTGAAATTGATTGAAATTATTTCCGATGTATTTCACAAATCAAAACTTCTAAACGTTGCATCAGTTTTATGGTTTAAGATTGTGTACCTCAAATTATCTGATAGGAGGGATTTTCTTGATATTATTTTAATATTATGATGTTTTAAGTTGCAGGGGATGGTCCCTGTGTCGTTTTTTCTTTGTACTTCATAAGTTTCCTTGTTCTCCACTCACTAGTGTTTGTATTGTGTTTGTATAGTGTTTGTATTGTATTTGTATTGTGTTTGTATTGTAACACCATGAAGGCACAATACAGTGTAACACAATGAACACAAAATACAGCGTGACACCATGAACACACAATACATTGTGACACCATGAACACACAATGAAGTGTAACACCACGAACACACAATACAGTGTGACACCATGAACACACAATACAGTGTGACACCATGAACACACAATACATTGTGACACCATGAACACACAATGAAGTGTAACACCACGAACACACAATACAGTGTGACACCATGAACACACAATACAGTGTGACACCATGAACACACAATGAAGTGTAACACCACGAACACACAATACAGTGTGACACCATGAACACACAATACATTGTGACACCATGAACACACAATGACAGTGTAACACCATGAACACACAACACAGTGTGACACCATGAACACACAATACAGTGTGACACCATGAACACACAATACATTGTGACACCATGAACACACAATGAAGTGTAACACCACGAACACACAATACAGTGTGACACCATGAACACACAATACATTGTGACACCATGAACACACAATGAAGTGTAACACCACGAACACACAATACAGTGTGACACCATGAACACACAATACAGTGTGACACGATGAACACACAATACAGTGTGACACCATGAACACACAATACAGTGTGACACCATGAACACACAATGAAGTGTAACACCATGAACACACAATACAGTGTGACACCATGAACACACAATACAGTGTGACACCATGAACACACAATACAGTGTGACACGATGAACACACAATACAGTGTGACACCATGAACACACAATGAAGTGTAACATCACGAACACACAATACAGTGTGACACCATGAACACACAATACAGTGTGACACGATGAACACACAATACAGTGTGACACCATGAACACACAATACAGAGTGACACCATGAACACACAATACAGTGAGACACCATGAACACACAATACAGTGTGACACCATGAACACATAATGAAGTGTTACACCATGAACAACAATAACATCTGTTTGACATACACACGTACAGTATACCAACATAAACACCTGTTTGACATGCACTCTACAGCATGCCAACATTAACACCTGTTTGACATGCACTCTACAGCATACCAACATTAACACCTGTTTGACATACACACGTACAGTATACCAACATTAACACCTGTTTGACATGAACTCTTCAGCATACCAACATTAACACCTGTTTGAAATACACGCTTACATCATACCAACATTAACATCTGTTTGACATCCACACGTACAGTATACCAACATTAACACCTGTTTGACATGCACTCTACAGCATACCGACATTAACACCAGTTTGACCTGCACTCTACAGTTTGACATACACCTGTACAGCATGCCTCTACACATTAACATTAACACCTGTTTGACATGCACTCGTACAGCATGCCAACATTATTAACACCTGTTTGACATAACACACGTAGAGCATGCCAACATTAACACCTGTTTGACATCCACACGTACATCATGCCAACATTAACACCTGTTTGACATACACACGTACAGCATGCCAACATTAACACCTGTTTGACATACACACGTACAGCATGCCAACATTAACACCTGTTTGACATCCACACGTACATCATGCCAACATTAACACCTGTTTGACATACACACGTACAGGATGCCAACATTAACACCTGTTTGACATACACACGTACAGCATGCCAACATTAACACCTGTTTGACATACACACGTACAGCATGCCAACATTAACACCTGTTTGACATACACACGTACAGCATGCCAACATTAACACCTGTTTGACATGCACTCTACAGCATGCCAACATTAACACCTGTTTGACATACACACGTACAGCATGCCAACATTAACACCTGTTTGACATGCACTCTACAGCATGCCAACATTAACACCTGTTTGACATACACGTACAGTGTACGCACATGATCACAATATACACCCAAACACAACATCCTCCATGGAACTGTACGAACAGAATACATAAACAGTCGGGTCCAGCTTGGGAATATACACACACACAACATCCTCCATGGAGCTGTACGTACAGAATATATAAACAGTCGGGCCCAGCTTTGGAATATACACACACACACAACATCCTCCATGGAACTGTACGTACAGAATACACAAACAGTCGGGCACAGCTTGGGAATATATATACACATACACACACACAACATCCTCCATGGAACTGTACGTACAGAAAACATAAACAGTCGGGCCCAGCTTGGGAATATACACACACACACATACAATATCCTTCATGGAACTGTACGTACAGAATACATAAACAGTCGGGCCCAGCTTGGGAATATACACATACACAACATCCTCCATAGAACTGTACGTACAGAATACATAAACAGTCGGGCCCAGCTTGGGAATACACACACACACACAACATCCTCCATGGAACTGTACGTACAGAATACATAAACAGTCGGGCCCAGTTTGGGAATATACACACACACAACATCCTCCATGGAACTGTACGTACAGAATACATTAACAGTCGGGCCCAGCTTGAGAATATACTCACATAATATCCGCCATGGAACTGTACACACAGAATACATAAACAGTCGGGCCCAGCTTGGGAATACACACACACAACATCCTCCATGGAGCTCTACGTACAGAATACATAAACAGTCGGACCAGCCTGGGAATACACACACACAACATCCTCCATGGAACTGTACACACAGAATACATAAACAGTCGGGCCCAGCTTGGGAATACACACACACAACATCCTCCATGGAACTGTACACACAGAATACATAAACAGTCGGGACCAGCTTGGGAATACACACACACACACAACATCCTCCATGGAACTGTACGTACAGAATACATAAACAGTCGGGCCCAGCTTGGGATTATACACACACACAACATCCTCCATGGAACTGTACGTACAGAATACATAAACAGTCGGGCCCAGCTTGGGAATACACACACACACACACACACACACAACATCCTCCATGGAACTGTACGTACAGAATACATAAACAGTCGGGCCCAGCTTGGGAATACACACACACACACAACATCCTCCATGGAACTGTACGTACAGAATACATAAACAGTCGGGCCCAGCTTGGGAATATGCACACACACATACAACATCCTCCATGGAACTGTACGTACAGAATACATAAACAGTCGGGCCAAGCTTGGGAATATACACACACACACAACATCCTCCATGGAACTGAACATACAGAATACATAAAAAGTCGGGCCAAGCTTGGGAAAATACACACACACAACATCCTCCATGGAACTGTACGTACAGAAAACATAAACAGTCGGGCCCAGCTTGGGAATATATATACACACACAACAATCTCCATGGAACTGTACGTACAGAAAACATAAAACAGTCGGGCCAAGCTTGGGAATATATATACACACACAACATCCTCCATGGAACTGTACGTACAGAAAACATAAACATCCGCGCCAAGCTTGGGAATATACACACACACATACAACATCCTTCATGGAACTGTACGCAGAGAATACATAAACAGTCGGGCCCAGCTTTGGGAATATACACACACACACACAACATCCTCCATGGAACTGTACGTACAGAATACATAAACAGTCGGGCCCAGCTTGAGAATATACACACACACATACATCCTCCATGGAACTGTACACACAGAATACATAAACAGTCGGGCCCAGCTTGGGAATATACACACACACATACATCCTCCATGGAACTGTACGTACAGAATACATAAACAGTCGGACCAGCCTGGGAATACACACACACAACATCCTCCATGGAACTGTACACACAGAATACATAAACAGTCGGGCCCAGCTTGCGAATACACACACACAACATCCTCCATGGAACTCTACACACAGAATACATAAACAGTCGGGCCCAGCTTGGGAATACACACACACACAACATCCTCCATGGAGCTCTACGTACAGAATACATAAACAGTCGGGCCCAGCCTGGGAATACACACACACAACATCCTCCATGGAACTGTACACACAGAATACATAAACAGTCGGGACCAGCTTGGGAATACACACATACACACAACATCCTCCATAGAACTGTACACACAGAATACATAAACAGTAGGGCAGAGCTTGGGATTATACACACACACAACATCCTCCATGGAACTGTACGTACAGAATACATAAACAGTCGGGCCCAGCTTGGGATTATACACACACACAACATCCTCCATGGAACTGTACGTACAGAATACATAAACAGTCGGGCCCAGCTTGGGAATACACACACACACACACACAACATCCTCCATGGAACTGTAATGTACAGAATACATAAACAGTCGGGCCCAGCTTGGGAATAGACACACACACACACAACATCCTCCATGGAACTGTACGTACAGAATACATAAACAGTCGGGCCCAGCTTGGGAATATACACACACACACATACAACATCCTCCATGGAACTGTACGTACAGAATACATAAACAGTCGGGCCCAGCTTGGGAATATACACACACACACAACATCCTCCATGGAACTGAACATACAGAATACATAAAAAGTCGGGCCAAGCTTGGGAAAATACACACACACAACATCCTCCATGGAACTGTACGTACAGAAAACATAAACAGTCGGGCCCAGCTTGGGAATATATATACACACACAACAATCTCCATGGAACTGTACGTACAGAAAACATAAAACAGTCGGGCCAAGCTTGGGAATATATATACACACACAACATCCTCCATGGAACTGTACGTACAGAAAACATAAACATCCGCGCCAAGCTTGGGAATATACACACACACATACAACATCCTTCATGGAACTGTACGCAGAGAATACATAAACAGTCGGGCCCAGCTTGGGAATACACACACACACACAACATCCTCCATGGAACTGTACACACAGAATACATAAACAGTCGGGCCCAGCTTGAGAATACACACACACGCACAACATCCTCCATGGAACTGTACACACAGAATACATAAACAGTCGGGCAGAGCTTCGGATTATACACACACACAACATCCTCCATGGAACTGTACGTACAGAATACATAAACAGTCGGGCGCAGCTTGGGATTATACACACACACAACATCCTCCATGGAACTGTACGTACAGAATACATAAACAGTTCGGCCCAGCTTGGGATTATACACACACACACAACATCCTCCATGGAACTGTACGTACAGAATACATAAACAGTCGGGCCCAGCTTGGGAATACACACACACACACACACAACATTCTCCATGGAACTGTACGTACAGAATACATCAACAGTCGGGCCCAGCTTCGGAATACACACACACACACACACAACATCCTCCATGGAACTGTACGTACAGAATACATAAACAGTCGGGCCCAGCTTGGGAATATACACACACACATACAACATCCTCCATGGAACTGTACATACAGAATACATAAACAGTCGGGCCCAGCTTGGGAATATACACACACACATACAACATCCTCCATGGAACTGTACATACAGAATACATAAACAGTCGGTCCCAGCTTGGGAATATACACGCACACAACATCCTCCATGGATCTGTACGTACAGAATACATAAACAGTCGGGCCCAGCTTGGGAATATACACACACACAACAACATCCTCCATGGAACTGTACGTACAGAATACATAAACAGTCGGGCCCAGCTTTGAGAATATACACACACACACAACATCCTCCATGGAACTGTACGTACAGAATACATAAACAGTCGGGACCAGCTTGGGAATATACACACACACACAACATCCTCCATAGAACTGTACACACAGAATACATAAACAGTAGGGCAGAGCTTGGGATTATACACACACACAACATCCTCCATGGAACTGTACGTACAGAATACATAAACAGTCGGGCCCAGCTTGGGATTATACACACACACAACATCCTCCATGGAACTGTACGTACAGAATACATAAACAGTCGGGCCCAGCTTGGGATTATACACACACACACAACATCCTCCATGGAACTGTACGTACAGAATACATAAACAGTCGGGCCCAGCTTGGGAATATACACACACACACACAACATCCTCCATGGAACTGTACGTACAGAATACATCAACAGTCGGGCCCAGCTTCGGAATACACACACACACACACACACACACATCCTCCATGGAACTGTACGTACAGAATACATAAACAGTCGGGCCCAGCTTGGGAATATACACACACACATACAACATCCTCCATGGAACTGAACATACAGAATACATAAACAGTCGGGCCCAGCTTGGGAATATACTCACATAATATCCTCCATGGATATCTACGTACAGAATACATAAACAGTCAGGCCCAGCTTGAGAATATACTCACATAATATCCGCCATGGAACTGTACGTACAGAATACATAAACAGTCGGGTCCAGCTTTGGAATACACACACACACAACATCCTCCATGGATCTGTACGTACAGAATACATAAACAGTCGGGACCAGCTTGGGAATACACACATACACACAACATCCTCCATGGAACTGTACGTACAGAATACATAAAGAGTCGGTCACAGCCTGGGATTATACACACACACAACATCCTCCATGGAACTGTACGTACAGAATACATAAACAGTCGGGCCCGGCTTGGGATTATACACACACACACAAAACATCCTCCATGGAACTGTACGTACAGAATACATAAACAGTCGGGCCCGGCTTGGGATTATACACACACACACAACATCCTCCATGGAACTGTACGTACAGAATACATAAACAGTCGGGCGCAGCTTGGGAATATACACACACACTCTCACAACAACCTCCATGGAACTGTACGTACAGAATACATAAACAGTCGGGCCCAGCTTGAGAATACACACACACACACACACACACACAACATCCTCCATGGAACTGTACGTACAGAATACATAAACAGTTCGGCCCAGCTTGAGAATATACACACACACAACATCCTCCATGGAACTGTACGTACAGAATACATAAACAGTCGGGCCCAGCTTGAGAATACACATACACACACATACACACACACAGTCGGGCCCACATCCTCCATGGAACTGTACGTACAGAATACATAAACAGTCGGGCCCAGCTTGAGAATATACACACACACAACATCCTCCATGGAACTGTACGTACAGAATACATAAACAGTCGGGCCCAGCTTGAGAATATACATACACACAACATCCTCCATGGAACTGTACGTACAGAATACATAAACAGTCGGGCCCAGCTTGGGAATATACACACACACACACAACATCCTCCATGGAACTGTACGTACAGAATACATAAACAGTCGGGCCCAGCTTGGGAATATACACACATACAACAACATCCTCCATGGAACTGTACGTACAGAATACATAAACAGTCGGGCCCAGCTTGAGAATATACATACACACAACATCCTCCATGGAACTGTACGTACAGAATACATAAACAGTCGGGCGCAGCTTTGGAATACACACATACACACAATATCCTCTATGGAACTGTACGTACAAAATACATAAACAGTCGGGCCCAGCTTGAGAATACACACACACAAGTTGAGGAAATGCACGTTTATTCACATTAAAAAATATGGTGATAGGAACTAACATTTAGTAAAAACAATGTTCAACCTTCGGATGCCCTCAACGTCATCAATATGATGTACACGTCACCAAAATGGTGAAACATTTTACTCGGTCTTACAGACGGTTGATTGGTGATTTAAGGAAGTCACTTCGTACACGATGTTACCTGGATGAAACATACATGGAACATGAAATAATGGAGTAATATTTCATGATCAACACCTCTATGTTGACAAATGACTAGCTAACTACATAGCAAATTATGTGTAAGTTGTGGTGAGTTATACCCCTTTGACTGGTGAGTTATCCCCTTTTGGCTAGTGAATTATTCCCCCTTTGACTAGTGAGTTATGCCCCTTTGACTGGTGTGTTATACCCCTTTGACTGGTGAATTATCTCCCTTTATGTATTGTGTTATGCACTTGATATGTAGTGCCCGTTTCTCGGACGAGTAATGCCCATTTGTTTCGAATATAAAAAGGGTTGGCTGACGGACGGACGGACGGGTGAACGCAAATCAGTTATCGATTGTCCATGTTCATGGATGTAATGCTCCATTAAGCTTCGTCCTGCTTCTTGCCCTCCACACAGGTACATCCAACTTGAATAGGTTCCATAGTTCTACTGTATTCATACTCCTGTCCGTTACATTCGCGGCGGAGTACTTGCCGGAAGTAGAAAATTGGTTTGCACCTTGATCCTCTGACCCTTGACCTTCCACACCTTTTGCAAGAACAAACAGCTTCTACAATGGTTGACGGAATCCGGTGTTCATCATGGTTGATTATCAGATACGAGGGGCATGTTGACCATTCCAAATATCTAGGTAGGACCGGGCTCATATCTGAAACAACAATATGTGTGTGAAAATATTTCAGGAGCAGCATAAACAGGGTAAAGATGTTCAGTGGAAGAGCTCCCGGGTACGAGTGCATGATGTCGTCGGCCCTCCCTGATTTTCATAATTTAAGACATATTGCAATACATATTGTGATATATTGACTGGAAGGTTTCAGCCCAAGGGCGTACATCATAAATTCATAATAGCTCTCTGTGTGCGACATCATCTTCTTAGTTGCTGTTACACCATACTTTCAGGCTCCCCGTCCCCATTGTGTATGGCTGTATGCCAATGGTTTACAGATGAATAAAATAACATAGAGCCTTAATGTGGAATATGTTGCACCAGCGTTTTGCGAACATAATGATAAAGGTAATAGTATAACATGAGTTTCATAGTCAGTGTTGTTTGCTTAAACAGAATGTGCTTCAGTGCAGCATGTAATTATTGTTACTGTATGTGATTCATTCAGATTCAATGTGTTAACATTAACTATTGCCAAATGAAACAAAAACAAGATTTAGTTGAACAACTTGAGATTAAAATCGCATGTGACCTTCAATAGCTAAGATCCTTGACTGAAATGCCATTATACGGACCTACAAGTTTTCTTAGACTCAGGCCTGTATGATAAATTAATATCATATGAACCATTATGAAACAAACAAAAATAGCAAAATACTGTGACACGGTCACTCAGAGGCAGAGGCTCTGCTAATAAGTCCAACTAAAAATTGGTCCATTCGAGGCCACTTAATTCCTCCAATTGAAATCATTCAAACCCACAAAACGTAAAGTATTTGGTAGAATATTTGGCAATTTTGGAGCCACTTATAATGACATTTCCACTTGTAAAATGTTACATGGAACCAACAGAAATAAAAGAATATTTGGCACTTTTAGAGCACATTTGTTTGTTATGGAAATCAAGGGCAGATAATTCAAATTGAGCTAACTCTGGATGATCCAATATATTGCAGAATCTGAACCATACCGCGAAAATCGTAATGGGAGATACTGTGCCGGTATATACCGGTTTACCAGTAATATTGCAGAGCCCTACTGATTATCTCCTTCAAAAATATGTGATATCACATTGCTTCTGTGATGTCACATTGCTTCTGTGATGCCACATTGCTTCTGTGATGTCACATTGCTTCTGTGATGCCACATTGCTTCTGTGATGTCAAACTGCTTCTGTGATGCCACATTGCTTCTGTGATGCCACATTGCTTCTGTGATGTCACATTGCTTCTGTGATGCCACATTGCTTCTGTGATGCCACATTGCTTCTGTGATGCCACATTGCTTCTGTGATGCCACATTGCTTCTGTGATGCCACATTGCTTCTGTGATGCCACATTGCTTCTGTGATGCCACATTGCTTCTGCGATGCCACATTGCTTCTATGATGCCACATTGCTTCTGTGATGTCACATTGCTTCTGTGATGCCACATTGCTTCTATGATGCCACATTGCTTCTGCGATGCCACATTGCTTCTATGATGCCACATTGCTTCTGCGATGCCACATTGCTTCTACTGCCTAACGTACCCTATATTGTACATACAATATTACTGAAGTTATTTCCTCAACCTCATCAGCTGCACAACCTTGGCGATACCTGTTTTGCAGAGCAAGCGTTAGTTTGTACAGCATAAGAACGATAAATGTTGTTCCGTTCAAAATAGTGATCTAAAATGCTAACGTTATTAAAAGATTTCAGTTCAGAATGTCAGCCGCTACTCCTACTTCATGTTGAGATATTTCTGGTTGTGGAGCTGCAAATCGAGCTCAAAACTCGGAATACTCTGCGGTAGTGTAGATTTTACCTAAAAATGATGAAAAATGTGAATTAATCACTCAGGGGACAGCTGTGTAGACTCGTAGCACCGATTCCATCTAATTTAAGTGGAAATAACAAAAATCACATACAGTTTCCAGTGACTGAAGACAAATATACCTGATGATCAGAAAAAATATCTTCACACTCCCAAAATCGTCATTTCATATGATGTTCACGTCAAAGCAAGCATTTCCCTGCCATCCAGTCATCACAGGAGTTTACCAGAAGAGTTACTAACTGATCGACACTGTATATTTACGTGTATTCACTTACACATCCCGATGATACAACAAGACATCCTAGGTGAGCCTTCTAGCGACCCCTTTGTCCATGACCCGGCAGCGATATATCGATGGTATGGTAGAGTTCTTGTGACGAACTGTTGACGTCCACAACTTAGTACTACCTACCCTTGTGTCTCCCATACTACATGGCACCTTGCTCATCCGTCCCCATCATGGTTATAACATCTAGCCGTTACCCAGCAACCACCTGCATATAACCTGGATCTTATGTAGCTGTCAGGCAAATTCAAGTCAATTCTTTAGTCTGTTAGTGTGGGACATCGGTAAAAAATACAGACATTCACGAAGATGTCACAGACAGGTATCAAAGAATAAATAGAAGATGTAATCCAGAAAATTCTTTATGTTCATGTCACAGACAACTGTTGTACTATGTTCGATCAAATGTAGACATTCGAGTCAGGGTTCAACGGATCGACACTGCATGATATTCATTGCTTGAGTCTTAATTAGGGTATAATCGTTGGTTGACATAATGGTATTAAACTCTGTGGGTATAGAGTTTTTATAGAACTGGCTATAAGAGTTACACTGTCTTAGTAATGTACATCCTCGATAATCTCGTTACGATCACTCTCCACTAAACCCTGGATGCATCCACGGCTTGGCCCGATGATTTTATTACCTCCCTTGGCTGGCTTTTTATCAGGTGTCTACGCTGGGAAGTTGAGCGTACCAATCACAACTCACTTTCGCATCTTAAATTATCTAACCGTTTAAACTTGGCAACACAATTGATGTAGAGGGTACTCTGAAAGATGTCGAAGGAGTTCTTTTATATATTTTTTGAAAGTTTCAGATCTGTCAGATTGTCTGTATTATGGCCCCAAACATCTGAGTGGCACTGCCAACAAACCTTCGCGACTGCGACCGCTATCTTTCTTGACACTGGCAAGCTCGGATGTAACGGCGGCTTAGCTGACCCAACAAAAGTAGTAGAATCTGTACTTTACTCAGAAAGCGTAATCCCAAATATAACGCGTTACATTTGATCACTATTTCTGAATGGCATTGTGTATGTATAGCTATAACAGGTACAGATTAAGAGGAAGTGATACCTGTCTTCAACATATCTTTCATGGCATACACAACACAGTCTTTTGTTTTTCTCAAAAAATATTTCCCTGTTTCAATACCTAACTGATGTGAAAAACATCGAAATTGTGTAAGAGAAACCACATTTTCGCTATCGTTACACAACTGATGTATAGCTCTGTCCCAAACGAAATTTGAAAAGTTATTAGGAGACGGTTTTGTTACCCTTTTTAAGTAAACTATGCCAGTTATGTTTATGAATAAATATCAGACGAGATAAGAATTGAGACATGAAACATTTAGGGTGGTCTCCCTATTGTTGTTCCCAGATATAACCAAAACCTCATCGACCATGTTATAACTTGAGAGTAACTCATCGAGCAGGTCATAACTTTGAACTAACTCAACCACCGTGTTATAACACTAAAAGTAACTGGCCATGTTATAACTTGGAACTAACTCAACGACCATGTTATAACTTGGAAGAAACTCAACGAGCAGGCCATGACTTGGTAGTAACTCAACGACCGTGTTTTAACCCTAAAAGTAACTGGCCATGTTATAACTTGGGAATAACTCAACGACCATGTTATACTTGGAAGTAACTCAACGACCATGTTTTTACACTAAAACTAACTCAACGATCACGTTAGAACTTGGAAGAAACTCAACGAGCAGGTCATAACTTGGAAGAAACTCAACGACCGTGTTATAACACTAAAAATAACTCAACGGACATGTTATAACACTAAAATTAACTCAACGGACATGTTATAACTTGGAAGTAACTCAAAGACCATGTTATAACTGGAAGAAACTCAACGATCATGTTATGTATAGGATAAAACACGACTCCGAGGATTTGGTGGAGATTGTAAAACCTCAGGGAAGGAAATCCCGAGGGCGCGTTAGCGCCCGAGGGATTTCCTGACACTGAGGTTTTACAATCTCCACCAAAACCGAGGAGGAGTGTTTTATCTTACTTATAAACCGTCTAAGACAACACTTAATTTCAATTTGTGCATGTGCTGAGTAGAACAACATTCATGGAACAGCCCGCAAATGATGGAAAAGCCGGTGTCAACTGGGATGCGACTGGCAGCCAACACCTTGCCCCGCACGCGCAATCCGTGTCCTGCACGCGCTACCCGTGTCCTGCACGTGCGCTACCCGCAGTACCTGTCGTGTGAGAAACACATGGTTCATACTGACAAACAATCTCATTCCTCACAGCGATCCTTCGTAGCGTAGTGGATAAAACCGCCAAGCTAGAAAGCGATTGGTTGTGGGTTCGAAACCAGTTATCGCCAAAAAATATTGGAAGTTTTCAATAATTAGAAATTTTACGATCAGTCATCAGGGTATGAGGTTTTACAACGACCATTGTAAAACTTCGTACCTCAGGGTATGAGGTTTTACAACGACCATTGTAAAACCTCTACCGAGGTTATTCCATAATGCGAAGCAACTGCAAGAACAATAGACAACATTGGCCATAGGTTTATAAAACTTGGGAGTAACTCATCCACCGTATTATAACTTTGGAGTGACTCATTCAGCATGTTATAACTTGGGAGGTACACACAGACCGAAGTCCGATTTCTAGGGATTTTACAATTTGATGTCTCATACCGCTACACCAATACACAAAGGAGGACAGCTGTTACCAATACACACAGGAGGACAGCTATTACCAATACACACAGGAGGACAGCTATTACCAATACACAAAGGAGGACAGCTGTTACCAATGTTACATACACACAGGAGGACAGCTATTACCAATACACACAGGAGGACAGCTGTTACCAATACACACAGGAGGACAGCTGTTACCAATACACACAGGAGGACAGCTGTTACCAATACACAAAGGAGGACAGCTATTACCAATACACACAGGAGGACAGCTGTTAGGAGGACAGCTGTTACCAATACACACAGGAGGACAGCTGTTACCAATACACAAAGGAGGACAGCTGTTACCAATACACAAAGGAGGACAGCTATTACCAATACACACAGGAGGACAGCTATTACCAATACACACAGGAGGACAGCTATTACCAATACACAAAGGAGGACAGCTATTACCAATACACACAGGAGGACAGCTATTACCAATACACACAGGAGGACAGCTATTACCAATACACAAAGGAGGACAGCTATTACCAATACACACAGGAGGACAGCTATTACCAATACACACAGGAGGACAGCTATTACCAATACACACAGGAGGACAGCTGTTACCAATACAGAACAGGAGGACAGCTATTACCAATACACACAGGAGGACAGCTATTACCAATACACAAAGGAGGACAGCTATTACCAATACACACAGGAGGACAGCTATTACCAATACACACAGGAGGACAGCTATTACCAATACACAAAGGAGGACAGCTATTACCAATACACACAGGAACACGTGATTTGACGCTCCCAGTATAACTATCCCAGCAGTGCGGGACAAGTTCCGTGTAATTCCTATGGTCGTGGAGGCGTCCGCACGGCATGCCTGTTCCGTGTGCTTCATGAAAACATGCATGGCGTTCCTTTCACTTTGTAAGGCGAGGAATACTACTTACTGATGTTCCAAAATGTTTAAAACATTCAAAACCCTGGATATAGCAATGATGTGCCACTACAAGTAGGTGTATTAACTGAATATTTGGGTTTTTTTTTCGAAGTAGTGATACCATGTCTTGATCCCAAAAAAAAACAGGCACAAAGGAAGAGCTATTTAGTCATTCCTTATAAGGAAACATGCAACACCCCCACATTGAAGTGTCACAAGAACCACTAGTCAAGTATTTAGGTATTTTCAGTTGATCCTTCAGACATTCGTGCGCAATCGCAAGACACAAATCAGGTGTTGACATTCATCTCCAGCACCTAGTCCCATCACTTCTACAACCTGCTATATCTACAACCTAGGCCTCAATACCCCGATACCCCACCCCCACCCCCTTCTTGCCGAGTGCCCGGGTTGTATCTAACACCTGTGCACGCACCTGCATATTCCGAGGGTGTTTCGGTGAGTGACCGCCGGACATTGCCGCTCCCTCGATATGGGCAGCGTCTGTCGCCAGCTAGGTAAGTCAACTTGGCCTTCCTCCTCTCCTTCACTGGTCTCGGGTACAGGTCGGACGAGTCTATTATCTGGGGTAGTTGGTAGAAGGTTTCATCTAGATCATCTTCATTGAATGTCAGCTGCGGTTTGGGTCTTTTGTCATTTTTACATGCATCCGCCTCCCCCCGGACGTCGACCAGCAGTCCGAACAACACAGCCAGGGCGACGCTTAACACCTGCAGTGGGGAATAATTAGAAATATCAGTATCAGGTGTTTGTTTCACTACTGTTACAACGTGTACACACACAAAGTCCCTTACCTCCGCCTCCGCTGATCACTTCCTGAAAACGGTTGCTTGCACGTACTGAGAGAAGTACCGATACTGACCCTGGGTTTTCTCGAACTAGACACAGACCATAGTTATGGCTTAACACGCAGAACATCACAATCATTTAATTTGGGGGGAGGGGGGAAGAAAGATTAATTAGGAATTTTTAGATTTCACCTTCATTTCGAATGAAATTGCGACAACATCTTTCCATACACCTGTACACGTGTGTACAACACTGATGATACGCGGCCAACAATCAGGTAGTTGATTACACATACACCTGTACACGTGTGTACAACACTGATGATACGTGGCCAACAATCAGGTAGTTGATTACAAAGGATTTGTCTCTGGCTGTCCACAGTATCCATCTAATGTCACCATAACCCGGGTCAAATGTCACCATACCCAAGAACTAAAGTCACAATTACCATATGTCGCCATACCCAGGGTCTAATGCCTTGCATAAATATTTCTATGTTTTTCCTTTTCATAACGTTCCTTTTACACCTGTTTCCACGATACTAAATAAACAGGACACACAAATTACACAATACAAAACACGCACGGGACTTAAAACTTACACAGTACACAACACGCACAGGACATTACACAATGTTCAGTACATATATAGTCGCCATGTTCACGACAGTGGCAATATTATTGTTGCAAACTTTCACTGATCATTATTTCATCATCGTTATAACACTGTGACAGTTAAAAAAAACACAGACAAAAACATGTGGCTGTTATGCTGAAACATGTGTTAACAAGATTACAGTTATTGTATGCAAGTTTTATACAACCGTAATATACACAGTTAATATACCCGTTATACTCACAATAGCCATCTCTCGGTCTCACTGTTCCAATATCTCCACAACATCTCGCTGGGCTTATATATCACCTGGGAATTACATATATCCCAATAAAGAATCTAGTTAATGGATTAATTTTAACTTATCACATAATCCGTTTCCTGGCCAATCAGATCACAGGGTAATTTCAATGGTATTTTTCAGTTCCGCTGTTATAGAAATATTATTATTCATATTATTGAATTTTAGCTCACTTATCGCAATATCGGGGAGCCTGCGATGAATAAAATCAGTTGGAAAAAGATTGATTTAAACGTTAGTAAGTTAAATTTCTGCCTACAAATGACGTCTCATTGCATCACCTGAACACGTCGAAATGGAGGCCAGGGGTAAGATTTCACAACAATGTCGTATTTTCCCGACGAGAGAAACAACGTTAAGGAAGGTGAAATGTGACGGGTTTCCATCAAGCCCGGTATCGTCATCCCGCTCACCACGCAGCACGGCGAGGGAAATGTCTCCGCATTTCTTGGAGTCCAGGAAATGTTTACGTCACCTATGTTTTGTAGCAGTTACATGTCAACATCAATTAGGGGCAGCCATATGTAGGTAGGAGGCCTGGAAACACATGCAGGAGCATTCTTAAAGACATAAGTGGTGAATGTCACACTGAATACGGGTTGACAATACCCACAGGAGCCAGAGGGAAGACCGTGTCACGATACATGGAAGGGGCTTTGACAACACCTGCACTAACCACGCAGACGTGGGCATGACGACACGACATGTTGGTAGCCGATGTCTACTGTAGCAACACAGTAGATTGTTAGACGATGTCTACCGTAGGCAAACAGGAAGTTGTTAGACCATAGCCAAACAGGAGGTTCTTAGACGATGTCTACTGTAGCCACACAGGAGGATGTTAGACGATGTCTACTGTAGCCACACAGGTGGTTGTTAGACGATGTCTACTGTAGGCAAACAGGAAGTTGTTAGACCATAGCCAAACAGGAGGTTCTTAGACGATGTCTACTGTAGCCACACAGGAGGTTGTTAGACGATGTCTACTGTAGCCACACAGGTGGTAATTAGACGATGTCTACTGTAGCCACACAGGAGGTTGTTAGACGATGTCTACTGTAGCCACATAGGTGGTTGTTAGACGATGTCTACTGTAGCCACACAGGTGGTTGTTAGACGATGTCTACTGTAGCCACACAGGTGGTTGTAAGACGATGTCTACTGTAGCCACACAGGTGGTTGTCAGACGATGTCTACTGTAGCCACACAGGTGGTTGTTAGACGATGTCTACTGTAGCCACACAGGTGGTTGTTAGACGATGTCTACTGTAGTCACACAGGTGGCTGTTAGACGATGTCTACTGTAGCCACACAGGTGGTTGTTAGGCGATGTCTACTGTAGCCACACAGGAGATTGTTAGACGATGTCTACTGTAGCCACACAGGAGATTGTTAGACGATGTCTACTGTAGCCACACAGGAGGTTGTTAGACGATGTCTACTGTAGCCACACAGGAGGTTGTTAGACGATGTCTACTGTAGCCACAGAGGAGGTTGTTAGGCGATGTCTGCCGTAGCCACACTTGCATGTAGCACCACCACTATTAACTGGGTTACTGTCACCAACACAATACACATGCATGTAACACCACCACTATTAACTGGGTTACTGTCACCAACACAATACACATGCATGTAACACCACCACTATTATCTCAGTTACTGTCACCAACACAAAACACGTACATGTAACACCACCACTATTATCTCGGTTACTGTCACCAGCACAAAACACGTACATGTAACACCACCACTATTAACTCGGTTACTGTCACCAACACAAAACATGTGCATGTAACACTACCACTATTAACTCGGTTACTGTCACCAACACAAAACATGTGCATGTAACACTTCCACTATTAACTCGGTTACTGTCACCAGCACAAAACACGTACATGTAACACCAACTCTATTAACTCGGTTACTGTCACCCGCACAAAACACGTACATGTAACACCACCACTATTAACTCGGTTACTGTCACTAACACAATACACGTGCATGTAACACCACCACTATTAACTCAGTTACTGTCACCAACACAAAACACGTCCATGTAACACCACCACTATTATCTCGGTTACTGTCACCAGCACAAAACACGTACATGTAACACCACCACTATTAACTCGGTTACTGTCACCAGCATAAAACACGTGCATGTAACACCACCACTATTAACTCGGTTACTGTCACCAACACAAAACATGTGCATGTAACACCATCACTATTAACTCGGTTACTGTCACCAGCACAAAACACGTACATGTAACACCAACACTATTAACTCGGTTAATGTCACCCGCACAAAACACGTATATGTAACACCACCACTATTAACTCGGTTACTGTCACCAACACAAAACATGTGCATGTAACACTTCCACTATTAACTCGGTTACTGTCACCAACACAAAACACGTACATGTAACACCAACACTATTAACTCGGTTACTGTCACCCGCACAAAACACGTACATGTAACACCACCACTATTAACTCGGTTACTGTCACTAACACAATACACGTGCATGTAACACCACCACTATTAACTCAGTTACTGTCACCAACACAAAACACGTGCATGTAACACCACCACTATTAACTCGGTTACTGTCACCAACACAAAACATGTGCATGTAACACCATCACTATTAACTCGGTTACTGTCACCAGCACAAAACACGTACATGTAACACCAACACTATTAACTCGGTTACTGTCACCCGCACAAAACACGTATATGTAACACCACCACTATTAACTCAGTTACTGTCACTAACACAATACACGTGCATGTAACACCACCACTATTAACTCGGTTACTGTCACCAACACAATACATGTGTATGTAACACCACCACTATTAATTCGATTGAAGTGACCAACACATTACATGTATGTAACACCACCACTATTAATTCGGTTACTGTCACCAACACAATACACGTGCGTGTAACACCACCACTATTAACTCGGTTACTGTCACCTGCACATTACATGTGCATGTAACACCACCACTATTAATTCGATTGAAGTGACCAACACATTACATGAGTATGTAACACCACCACTATTAACTCGGTTACTGTCACCAACACAAAACACGTGCATGTAACACCACCACTATTAACTCAGTTACTGTCACCAGCACAATACACATGCGTGTAACACCACAACTATTAACTCGGTTACTGTCACCAGCACAATACACGTGCATGTAACACCACCACTATTAACTCGGTTACTGTCACCTGCACAATACATGTGCATGTAACACCATCACTATTAATTCGATTGAAGTGACCAACACATTACATGTCAATGTAACACCACCACTATTAACTCGGTTACTGTCACCAACACAAAACACGTGCATGTAACACCACCACTATTAACTCAGTTACTGTCACCAGCACAATACACGTGCATGTAACACCACCACTATTAACTCGGTTACTGTCACCTGCACAATACATGTGCATGTAACACCACCACTATTAATTCGATTGAAGTGACCAACACATTACATGTATGTAACACCACCACTATTAACTCGATTGAAGTGACCAACACAAAACACGTGCATGTAACACCACCACTATTAACTCGGTTACTGTCACCTGCACAAAACACGTGCATGTAACACCACCACTATTAACTCGGTTACTGTCACCTGTACAATACACGTGCATGTAACACCACCACTATTAACTCGGTTACTGTCACCAGCACAATACACGTGCACGTAACACCACCACTATTAACTCGGTTACTGTCACCTGCACAATACATGTGCATGTAACACCACCACTATTAATTCGATTGAAGTGACCAACACATTACATGTGCATGTAACACCACCACTATTAAGTCGGTTACTGTCACCTGTACAATACACGTGCATGTAACACCACCACTATTAACACGGTTACTGTCACCAGCACAATACACGTGCACGTAACACCACCACTATTAACTCGGTTACTGTCACCTGCACAAAATACGTGCATGTAACACCACCACTATTAACTCGGTTACTGTCACCTGTACAATACACGTGCATGTAACACCACCACTATTAACTCGGTTACTGTCACCAGCACAATACACGTGCACGTAACACCACCACTATTAACTCGGTTACTGTCACCCGCACAATACATGTGCATGTAACACCACCACTATTAATTCGATTGAAGTGACCAACACAATACACGTGCATGTAACATCACCACTATTAACTCGGTTACTGTCACTAACACAATACACGTGCATGTAACACCACCACTATTAACTCAGTTACTGTCACCAACACAAAACACGTCCATGTAACACCACCACTATTATCTCGGTTACTGTCACCAGCACAAAACACGTACATGTAACACCACCACTATTAACTCGGTTACTGTCACCTGCACAAAACACGTGCATGTAACACCACCACTATTAACTCGGTTACTGTCACCTGTACAATACACGTGCATGTAACACCACCACTATTAACTCGGTTACTGTCACCAGCACAATACACGTGCACGTAACACCACCACTATTAACTCGGTTACTGTCACCCGCACAATACATGTGCATGTAACACCACCACTATTAATTCGATTGAAGTGACCAACACATTACATGTGCATGTAACACCACCACTATTAACTCGGTTACTGTCACCTGTACAATACACGTGCATGTAACACCACCACTATTAACACGGTTACTGTCACCAGCACAATACACGTGCACGTAACACCACCACTATTAACTCGGTTACTGTCACCCGCACAATACATGTGCATGTAACACCACCACTATTAATTCGATTGAAGTGACCAACACAATACACGTGCATGTAACATCACCACTATTAACTCGGTTACTGTCACTAACACAATACACGTGCATGTAACACCACCACTATTAACTCAGTTACTGTCACCAACACAAAACACGTCCATGTAACACCACCACTATTATCTCGGTTACTGTCACCAGCACAAAACACGTACATGTAACACCACCACTATTAACTCGGTTACTGTCACCAGCATAAAACACGTGCATGTAACACCACCACTATTAACTCGGTTACTGTCACCAACACAAAACATGTGCATGTAACACCATCACTATTAACTCGGTTACTGTCACCAGCACAAAACACGTACATGTAACACCACCACTATTAACTCGGTTACTGTCACCCGCACAAAACACGTATATGTAACACCACCACTATTAACTCGGTTACTGTCACCAACACAAAACATGTGCATGTAACACCACCACTATTAACTCGGTTACTGTCACCAACACAAAACACGTACATGTAACACCAACACTATTAACTCGGTTACTGTCACCCGCACAAAACACGTACATGTAACACCACCACTATTAACTCGGTTACTGTCACTAACACAATACACGTGCATGTAACACCACCACTATTAACTCAGTTACTGTCACCAACACAAAACACGTGCATGTAACACCACCACTATTATCTCGGTTACTGTCACCAGCACAAAACACGTACATGTAACACCACCACTATTAACTCGGTTACTGTCACCAGCATAAAACACGTGCATGTAACACCACCACTATTAACTCGGTTACTGTCACCAACACAAAACATGTGCATGTAACACCATCACTATTAACTCGGTTACTGTCACCAGCACAAAACACGTACATGTAACACCAACACTATTAACTCGGTTACTGTCACCCGCACAAAACACGTATATGTAACACCACCACTATTAACTCGGTTACTGTCACTAACACAATACACGTGCATGTAACACCACCACTATTAACTCGGTTACTGTCACCAACACAATACATGTGTATGTAACACCACCACTATTAATTCGATTGAAGTGACCAACACATTACATGTATGTAACACCACCACTATTAATTCGGTTACTGTCACCAACACAATACACGTGCGTGTAACACCACCACTATTAACTCGGTTACTGTCACCTGCACATTACATGTGCATGTAACACCACCACTATTAATTCGATTGAATTGACCAACACATTACATGAGTATGTAACACCACCACTATTAATTCGGTTACTGTCACCAACACAATACACGTGCGTGTAACACCACAACTATTAACTCGGTTACTGTCACCAGCACAATACACGTGCATGTAACACCACCACTATTAACTCGGTTACTGTCACCTGCACAATACATGTGCATGTAACACCACCACTATTAATTCGATTGAAGTGACCAACACATTACATGTCAATGTAACACCACCACTATTAACTCGGTTACTGTCACCAACACAAAACACGTGCATGTAACACCACCACTATTAACTCAGTTACTGTCACCAGCACAATACACGTGCATGTAACACCACCACTATTAACTCGGTTACTGTCACCTGCACAATACATGTGCATGTAACACCACCACTATTAATTCGATTGAAGTGACCAACACATTACATGTGCATGTAACACCACCACTATTAACTCGATTGAAGTGACCAACACAAAACACGTGCATGTAACACCACCACTATTAACTCGGTTACTGTCATCTGCACAAAACACGTACATGTAACACCATCACTATTAACTCGGTTACTGTCACCAACACAATACATGTGCATGTAACACCACCACTATTAATTCAATTGAAGTGACCAACACATTACATGTGCATGTAACACCACCACTATTAATTCGATTGAAGTGACCAACACAATACATGTGCATGTAACACCACCACTATTAATTCGATTGAAGTGACCAACACAATACACGTGCATGTAACACCACCACTATTAACTCGGTTACTGTCACCAACACATTACATGAGCATGTAACACCACCACTATTAACTCGGTTTCTGTCACCTGCCCAAAACACGTGCATGTAACACCACCACTATTAACTCGATTAAAGTGACCAACACAATACATGTGCACGTAACACCACCACTATTAACTCGGCTACTGTCACCTGCACAAAACACGTGCATGTAACACCACTACTATAAACTCGGTTACTGTAACCAACACATTACATGTGCATGTAACACCACCACTATTAACTCGGTTACTGTCACCAACACAATATATGTGCATGTAACACCACCATTATTAATTCGATTACTGTCACCTGCACAATACACGTGCATGTAACACCACCACTATTAATTCGATTACTGTCACAAACACAATACATTTGCAGTAAACCAGGTTCTGGGGTAGAATCAGTACATGTTTGATTCCCTCAGGGTGGTGACGGAATCAGGCAGTAAATGAGGTTCTGGGGTAGAATCAGTACATGTTTGATTCCCTCGGTGCGGTGACGGAATCAGGCAGTGAACGAGGTTCTGGGGTAGAATCAGTACATGTTTGATTCCCTCGGGGCGGTGACGGAATCAGGCAGTATATGAGGTTCTGGGGTAGAATCAGTACACGCAGTATGATCCAGTTAATATATCTCTATAGAATATATACTGAATAAAGATAGAAACTTCACACCTGGACAAATTAGTTATACTGAAAATGGGTAATACATCGAAGTTAACATTGGCGAAAACTTTAACGGCAAGTTGTACCTGCCGCATCCGCCCATCTCGACTGTGGTGAACCACGCAGTGTGCATGCATCATGCTCTTTTGTGAACGTGCGACCCTGCACGTGTACGGGGTCTCGTGACCACAATGTCATGCGCATCACAACACCTCACCACACCTGTGGCATTTGCTGGTGATAATAAAATACAGGTTAACAGCCTTGAGGATTGAGAGCTCTCATGCAACGCCTTACAAGTGTTGAACGTGAGGATTGACAGCTCTCATGCCACGCCTTAAAGGTGTTGAACGTGGGGATTGACAGCTCTCATGCCACGCCTTACAAGTGTTGAACGTGAGGATTGAGAGCTCTCATGCCACGCCTTACAAGTGTTGAACGTGAGGATTGACAGCTCTCATGCCACGCCTTACAAGTGTTGAACGTGAGGATTGACAGCTCTCATGTCACGCCTTACAAGTGTTGAACGTGAGGATTGACAGCTCTCATGCCATGCCTTAAAGGTGTTGAACGTGAGGATTGACAGCTCTCATGCAACGCCTTACAAGTGTTGAACGTGAGAATTGACAGCTCTCATGCCACGCCTTACAAGTGTTGAACGTGAGAATTTACAGCTCTCATGCCACGCCTCACAAGTGTTGAACGTGAGGATTGACAGCTCTCATGCCACGCCTTACAAGTGTTGAACGTGAGGATTGACAGCTCTCATGCCACGCCTTACAAGCGTTGAACGTGAGGATTGACACCTCTCATGCCACGCCTTACAAGTGTTGAACGTGAGCGTACGATCGGCATGCAGTCTTCTGTGGTTGGTGCACGTGCAATGAGATGCAGCAGACGGACAACTCACAACCTGAGGACACGTGTGCAGCAAACGACTACGACATATACTATTCACACTTTGCTAAGGTTAAAACTATGATGTGGGGTGAAATTTTATTTAAATATCTAGTAAGCTTATTGTAAGGTTTATATATCTAAGCTTATTGTAAGCATGGATCCTTGGTTTCAGTATGTCATTTAATCTTGTGGATCCCATACCTGCTACTGACAGGTTGTGTACTTGTCAATGACTCGTTCCATGATTTGCAAAATGGTTGATTGGTGCCATGAAAACCATTGTTATGGTTACTCATGTATCAAGTGCTTAAGGTGAGATTATAGCGGCTGTTCGCCTAAAGAGGGGTTACCATATTATTATGTATCCAGTTTTAAATGGACACAATTTCAAATTATGAATCTACGTTTAAGTAAAGTTGTGAATATTTGTGATCCTTAGCAAAGTGTGAGTAGTACATGATCGCCTCAGATAAGGGCGCCACGTGTGACGTCACATGCGACGGACAATCAAATTCGGCTACGTAATTTGCGTAATAGTGTTACGACCTCAACGTCAACCAGTAACGCACTGTTTAGAGGTCACCTAACTGACCAGGCCATACAAAACCGCCTGTGTGCAGCTCATCGTCGTGCCCTACGTCCTGATGTTCGGCCAATTCTGACCATGTAACATGTGTTACATGTGACCACTTTCTAAATGGCATTGTGTAATCACAATTCTGACCAGGTAAACCGGTATGAACGTCTGCGCTGGGCACAACTGCCCCTGCAGATGGCTTAATGTCCTGCAAAATGCTGGTATTGACGTCATGGAGAGCCGATCGAGATCACCTGACCATGTGTCCTCATTGAATGTCATCGAACACGTATTGGATGCTCGTGACCTTGAGACGTCCCCCCCCCCCCCCCCAGAGTGTTTGTGAGCTGGGGGCCATGTGGGTGGGTACACACTGGCGCAGGATGCCTGGAGATGTGTTCACGGGTGCTAGGCAGTCAGTGAGACAACATTGCCTTGCTGTTGTTAATTAGGGAGGGGAAAAGAGACCCCATCGTGCTGCTGTTGACTGTGTCCACAAATCCCACCTTAATGCCAATTCTGTTTTAGTGTACACTCACTGCGTCCATACCGGAGTCTTTCGAGTATATTCCCTTTTTTATGAGCGCCAGGTTGGCAAAAAGACAACTAAAATTCGAATTAATAGTTCACATATTTTATCTCACCATTTTCGACTATTTCCATCTGGACGCCGTTTTCGATTACCTTCGCTTAAAACAAACAGAGCTCGACAGTCCTTCATACCATCCAGTACTCGTGTTATTAATGCAACAATGTTTTTGAATAGTCATCATGCATGCGATAACTTCTAACGTAGCCTCTTTACCTATGTGGTTAATTGTATGGAATCATCAGCATTTATATTGTGCATGTAATAAGTGTGTATATTTTTGTGAATTGTCCATATATTCATATATATATATGGGTATATTTGGGAGATAAATAACACATGGGAAGTTCCTTATTTGGTTAGAATAAGTAGTACAGTTACTGATAAATAAACGGGGCGGTGGAGTAGCCTAGTGGTTAAAGCGTTCTCTAGTCACGCTGAAGACCCGGGTTCAATTCCCCACAAGGGTACAATGTATGAAGTCGATTTCTGGTGTCCCCTCCGTGATATTTCTGGAATATTGCTAAAAGCGGCGTTAAACCATACTCACTCACTCACTCACTCACTGATAAATAAACTTACAAAATATCACCAAGCCACATATATATAGTATGACCAGAAATTATTGAGAATTATCGGAATATGTTTAATTGGATTTCTAATATAAATAACCTTGACCAGCCATCACGTGTTTGGTTTCATTCAAGAAAGACAACTCAGTTAATCCTTTTTCATTAGTTTGTGAAGAGTTATTCCCCTTTGTTTACTTGCTAGCAGACGACGTTTTCAGTGATCCTCAGTGTGGATGATTTAGGGGAAGCGCAAGTTGATTTTAGAGTATTCTAACAAGGACATCAGATCGGCTAACGTAATTCAAATAGAACAGGCATCCCTTTGTCCACATTTTTGAAAAATATTGCAAATGGTTATGGCATTGAGCACCAGGGAGGCGCAGTGACAGGAGGCGGCTTGGTTGGCAATGGGTTGGCAGAAAAGTCGAGGAATTCCATTACCGATCATGAAACCTGAACAAAAGGAGCGAAGGTTGAACAAGTGCTTACAGCATAGAAACTTTAACTGGGACAATGTGATTTTCTCAGATGAAAGTTCTGTGTTGCTGTTTCCTAATACACTGAAATCCTGGACCAAACAAACTGAAAAACCTTTGTATCAGCGCCCAAAGTACAGTCCGAAATTTAACGTGTGGGGTGGCCTATCTGTGTTAGGGGCAACGCCCCTCTGTGTTTTTGAAGGGAATATGAACAGTGATCGGTACACAGATATTCTCGAGGGACATTTACTTCCATCTGCTCACGTGTTCTATGGAAATGTTTGGATTTTCCAGCAGGACAACGACCCAAAACATCGTTCAAAGCATTCACAGGCCTGCTTTCGGACACAAAATATGACATTATTAGATTGGCCAAGCTATAGCCCTGACCTAAATCCAATAGAAAATATTTGGGGACTTATGAAGGAAAGTGTCAATAAGAAAAATCTGACAAATATTGCTGAAATGAAAGAAGAGGTGGCCCGATATTGGGACAGCATGGACCACGACTTTCTAACTTCTTTGATCAGTAGTATGCCCCGGCGCATTGAAGCCTGCATTGCTGCCCATGTTGACTTGACATAATACTAACTGTTCACCTGTCTTTGAATCTTTGAATTATGTTGTGCTAATATTCACATTTAATACATGAGTAATGAGAGAAAATAAAAATTACAATATTAAATTCTCCATAATTTCTGGTTGTACTGTAATTCATCGCCTGTAGTATACACGGCGGTATTGTACCCCTACAGGTGACAAGACATATCATTAGTCCCATAGGAAACATATTTTTCTCTGGAGGATTGGAATCAGACGGACGCTGACTGCCATATATGGGTTTGTTAGCCACTTAGGGGTTTGGGCCCGTCCCATACCACAGTAGCGTTTTCAGCCTTCCTGCAAGTACATCCAACACTGAAGACTTCGAAAGCTTTGACACAGCCTCGCGCCTTCTTCACGAGGACCTGGCGGGTGTACTTGACTGCCATGCACGTGTTGCCCGAGGTCATCTCCAGACACGTCTTGCACGCGCACCTCACTTCCACTATTCTCTCCGGAATCCTGTTGGGGTCATAGTTCAGCATGAGGTAGCCTGGGCATGTGGAACTGATCACGTGACTTACCAATCCGTGCCGCCTGTAGTTTGGATCGTGTTTCTCTGTAAAGTTAATTATAATATAATTCAGCCGTTGACACCATCATTTCTGGTTGTCATGGAGCCCACTTCTCTCAACAGTGGAATAACAGTGAGCAGCAGGAATTCAAAGGAACGTAATCTTAAAGGCATGCCGCAGTTTTTTTCTTTTAACGATCGTAAAGTATAGGGTTTTTTCAAGTCTTTTCACGTGAGTTTGCCATGGATGATATCTTTATGCATGTTTTGTCTGCTAACAGGACTAAGGATCAAGGGAAGGTCGGATGTGTCACCGATCTGGATGGCGCACCGTGCAAATGACCATCGCCTTATTCTGACAAATTGTTTATTGTTTTATCTGCATTCTAGAAGATGGTGAGTCTATAATGAGGCATACGACCTTTTGGATAACAACGTCTTGTTTATAACTTTCTGATAGATGTATGAGTGAGTGAGTTTAGTTTTACGCCGCACTCAGCAACATTCCAGCTATATGGCGGCGGTCTGTAAATAATCGAGGCTGGACCAGACAATCCAGGGATCAACAGCATGAACATCGATCTACGCAACTGGGATACGATGACATGTGTCAACCCAGTCAGCGAGCCTGACCACCCGGTCCCGTTAGTCGCCTCTTACGACAAGCATGGGTTTCTGAAGATCAATTATAACCCGGACCTTCACGGGTCTGATAGATGTATGAAGAAAACCCGGACCTTCACGGGTCTGATAGATGTATGAAGAAAACCCGGACCTTCACGGGTCTGATAGATGTATGAAGAAAACCCTAAGGAAGACCCTGACAATGAAGGGTTGTACTGAGTTATAGGCGACCTATGATAAATAACAGGAATTCAGAGGCATGAAAAGAACGTTTGGTTCAAATATGTTTAACAGATGAATACAGATGATGCTCAGTAAGATAGCAGTGAGTGTAAACCAACACTTTAAATACAGAAAGTTAATCACGATTATAGTTCACCTCGACATTGTTTCTCTCCAGCCAGCAGAATATAGCGCCGAGTGTTGGACTTTATCAGTGGTTTAGATGCACTAATGGGTTCCATCATGGTAAAAGACTCGTCCATGTCGTCGTTCACAGCATTGTTGCAAGAGATGTGGTCCCCCTTCCGTCCCCGACTCCGAGCGTCGACACACAAGATCACTAGCACCAGAGTGAGTAGCTGAACCAACAATAACCACTGGGTGATACACGTGATAACATGAAGTAGCAAATACATACTGATGGATTACAGAAGTGCCAACGCATAGGTGACCGTGGTCAAAGTCAAGCCTTTGTCAAAAGAGTTTATTGTATTTATATTTGATAAATAGTGACAGATTGAGAATATCATTATCATTTTGAGAAGACATTAAGGATGTGAAAGCTAGTGCAGGTGGTTTTGACCTAAACGGGTGTGGAATGTATGAGCTTCTGGGAATGGAGTAGGATGGACAGACTAGCATAAAGGCTAATAACTGCGGATTTACGTAACGGACAAATTCTCCAGTTCTTATCTATGGACATTTTCCTGTCTTCGTTTATCATTAGGTCTAACAAACCAAATCTAAATTTGATAAAAATATTTCTTAAATCTTTAGAATATACTCCTCACAAAAAGTTAAGCAACAAGTATTTTTTTCCACATATTTTCTTCATGGGTATATGAAGTTATTACTTGGCATATAAGCCATGCAGGAGAACCCTTTACGATTGATGAACTTAAAGCATTTCCCATATTGTTTTTCTGATAACATTGTTAGCACCGCCTGAACGCAACCACCCTCAAAACTCACATGCAAAATGCATGGAAAACATGTGCTATACACGTCGCACATGCGTTCTGATTGCGTTAAAACTGCCAGCAACGACAAATTGTTGACAGTAACATTTGAGAAATGGCTAGGCGTCACTTGACACCAATTGAAGTTGCTCAAATTGTTGGAATGGTGCAGGGGGTCAGACCCAGAGTGCTGTTGCCAACCATTTCAATGTTCATCGAAGCGTCATCTCCAGAGCGATCACTCGTCACCAACAGACCGGATTGATGACTGAGAGACCACGCTCAGGTCGTCCAAAGGGTGACAACTCCCAGAGGACCGATACTTGGCCACCTAGCCCGGCGGAACAGGTTCACCACAGCCAGATCTCTCCAGAATGACCTCCAGAGAGTTGCTGGGAACAGAATCTCCACACAGACAGTGAGGAACAGACTCCATGCTGAAGGTCTCAGGTCCCGAAGACCAGTGCAACGTATCCACTGCCTGCACACCATCGTCAACAGAGACTGAATTGGGCTAACCAACGACGTAACTGGAGAGTCAATCGCTGGCGTAATGTTCTCTTCACAGATGAGTCAAGATTCTGTCTGGACTTCAATGATGGTAGGGCTCGTGTGTGGAGAAACCGTAACGAACGATACGCCAACTGTACGATTGCTGAACATGATCAGTATGGAGGTGGGAGTTTGATGATCTGGGCAGGAATCCAAGTTGGACGACGAACTGATCTTGTGGTCATCAGACGAGGTACCATGACAGGTGTGGGGTACCGAGACGAAATTGTCACACCTGTGATCATTCCGTGGGCTCAGCAAGCAGGTCCTAACTTCATCTTCATGGATGACAATGCCCGTCCACATCGAGCAAGAGTTGTCACTGATGTTCTTCAGACCAACAACATCACCCATATGGACTGGCCTGCAAGGTCTCCTGACCTGAATCCTATTGAACATGCTTGGGACATCCTCGGAAGGCGTGTGTACGGCCTCCACGTTCGTCCTCAGACTCTGGATCAGCTTGAACAGGCATTGCGGAGAGAATGGCAGAACATTCCACAACAGACTCTAGACAGACTCATCTGGTCAATGCCTAGACGTCTTGAAGCGTGTATTCAGGTCAATGGTGGCCATACACGTTATTAAACTTTGGATCAGTGCTCAAAACTGACAGTAAAAGTGTTTTCAGACATTTTCATACCCTGATGCAACACATTTTGCACGGCTTTTTCAGTGACACTGTTTTTGATGATTTGCAAGTCAGTTATTGTTCAATGAATTTTGATTTCTTTGTTGGAAAAGTGTGTGGATATGCTTTATCTTTGTTATGTTTGATTCAGTTGTAATGATCATGAGTAAAGGCATATGTACTGACCAAAAATACACTTGTTGCTTAATTTTTTGTGAGGAGTATTTAAAATAGACAAATATTTTTCAGGCTGAAGTAAACTTTTAAATGTCCTGTAGAAATCATACGTTGGGCTATCAAGGGTAGATGCCAGTTCTGATGGAACATATCAATAGCTTGGTATTTAAGATTAGACAAAAAAAGATTTATATTTCATCCAAATACAACCAGACCCACGAGAGAACATGTGTTTACCCTGAACCCTCCTACCCGCCTACACACGTGACTTGAACGCGAGTTACCAAGATGACCATATGCCACGCCACGCAACGCCACGCAACGCCACGCCACGCCACGCCAGACTCGATCATTTACGCACCGCCGCCATATAACACCAATATTGCTAATGCGGCGTTAAACAACAGCCAAACAACCAAAACATTTCAGAGAGTGGTAATATACGCCAGATTCCATACAATGAAAACACGAGTAGCAATCAAAACTTACAATCATCGTCTGTCTGTCTGCATTGTGAATGTTACACTTGACCGCGTCTATATATAGGGCCTGGGATACAAATACACAAAGCAATTCCGTGAGCCAGCTTACATCCAGACTTAGAATAATACCAGTCATCGGGAAACACTTTCTAATCGATGATGTGATGATCATATCAGTTCCTTGGTTATTGTGAATCACTTTTCAAAATGTCCAAATATCCACACTTCCTTTACTGAGGCTTTGGAAGCACGTGGACTGTTTACATGTCCAACAGAAGACCGACAAAGTCTCGGGACTAGAACGCTGTAGAACCCTAACATTGCCACAACGTACCCACCACAACCCGTAACATGTTCGGATGAAGCCAACTACACTCTACAAAACAAGAAACGCATAAGCCATTTTAGAAGAATTTATTGCGTTAGTTAAAGAGCAATTGCTAGTATTTCATGTAATTTCGATGGTAAAAAGGTTAAAATTCACACGTCTATAGACAAAGAGTTCGACAGCTTTTATAGTTTCTCTGTTTCTCTGTACTTGAGTCCACAAGATGGCGTAAAACTCAGTACTTTGTATGGCCACCGTAGGCAGCAATTACTGCTCTGCACCGTCTCTGCACAGACTGGATAAGTTGACGCACTCGCTCTTACGGAATTCGTCCTGCAATGCGATGGCCAGTTGTGGAAGTGTCTGAAGCGTGTTTTGACGTTGACGTTGACGTCGACCGAGTTCATCCCATAGGTGTTCTATCGGGTTTAGATCTGGTGATCGGGAGGGCCATGGCAAGACAAGGTAGCGCATCGTGACGCGGGCTGTATGTGAAGTAGCGTTGTCAACCCCTTCCATAATGGGAAGCATGTGACCTGCAAGGACTTCGTTGATGTATCGGTGTGCTGTCAAATTTCCCTTAACCACCACTGAATCAGATCTTTGTATGTTGGATATTGCACTCTACACCATGACACTGTCTCAGCCGAATCTGTCGACATGTCGAATGCAATTAGGGGCAAAAACACGTTCTTTTCCATCTCACCGGTGAAGAAGAAATCGTGATTCATCACTGAATCAGATTCAGCTCCAGTTTCTAAGGTTCCAGTTCCGAAATATACGACTCCGGCGCAAGATGGAATTCTCTCAAAACAAGGATGACAACTGGCCTTATTGGTCGAATCCCCACTACTCGCAATCGATTCATGACAGTTTGGTCGGAAATTCTTCTCAAACCAAGAATGCGCTGTGCAGTCTCCACTGCTGTGACAAGACGATGACGCAGGTGACCAACCCGGATGTAGCTGTCCTAGGCTTGGGTGGTAACACATGAACAGCCGCTTCTCGGGCGATCGTGGGGGGAATTGATCTGCAGGAAACGACCCCAAATGCCAGTTATGGTGCTCTGACGAACGTTGGAAGGTTGAGCAACTGCAGACTGCGACTCCCTACCTTCTAGGCGGCCTACGGCGATGTTTCGATTGGCGGTACTCTGTCGTGGAACGATGATTTCCTCTTTTCCAGGCAAAAAAAATTGACAAAATTAAACACAACGCTTGCCTTTTTTTAGTGATCGATACCCCATGTTTTCCGCTTACTTGCTCGTGCAATTTGCTTTGCATGTTTTCTTGGTGACGTTTTGGCGTATGTTTCTTCAAACGCTTCAAAAACAAGGGGAAAAGTTAAAATTGCCGCGTTTTGGCGATAAAGATGACACAAAGATGACGTTTAACATGCACGGCGCACTCAGACACAGAACACTGACTTCTTACTTGACAAAACTTTGTTTCATCGACTACATGCCGAGCACCAGGCCGGGAAACAACAAGTTACAACTATGATATCCACACCGATATCCTTGTTTACATCCTATATATGTTTATCTCTGGTGCGCTTGGCAACACACAAATACAGCTCGGATCTGTCTTCGGAAGTGCGGGATAGTTCGACGATGTCGATGTTACAGTGAAGCCCTCCAGCCCTTGTCTCTAGAGGTTACAGGGGAGTCCTCCAGCCCTTGTCTCTAGAGGTTACAGTGAACCCCTCCAGCCCTTGTCTCTAGAGGTTACAGTGAAGCCCTCCAGCCCTTGTCTCTAGAGGTTACAGTGAAGCCCTCCAGCCCTTGTCTCTAGAGGTTACAGTGAAGCCCTCCAGCCCTTGTCTCTAGAGGTTACAGTGAAGCCCCCAGCCCTTGTCCCTAGAGGTTACAGGGAAGCCCTCCAGCCCTTGTCTCTAGAGGTTACAGTGAAGCCCTCCAGCCCTTGTCTCTAGAGGTTACAGTGAAGCCCTCCAGCCCTTGTCCCTAGAGGTTACAAGGAAGCCCTCCAGCCCTTGTCTCTAGAGGTTACAGGAAGCCCTAGCCCTTGTCCTAGAGCCCTTCCAGCCCTTGTCTCTAGAGGTTACAGTGAGGCCCTCCAGCCCTTGTCCCTAGAGGTTACAAGGAAGCCCTCCAGCCCTTGTCTCTAGAGGTTACAAGGAAGCCCTCCAGCCCTTGTCTCTAGAGGTGACAGTGAAGCCCTCAAGCCCTTGTCTCTAGAGGTTACAGGAAAGCCCTAAAGCCCTTGTCCCTAGAGGTTACAGTGAAGCCCACCCTCTCTGTGTTTTCTCAGGGTTTAAATTTCTACGTTAAATAAACTTGCTTTTCTTCCGTGTAACGACGATCCTTCCATGTGTAAACATCTCAATGCAGCTCAACGTCGTCACGACTGACAAATGTTTGTATTTCATGTAGGTTTTATTTGGATATATCATTTCTTGCCCCTTAAAACACATAAGAGATGTTCATTCCGTTTCTATATGATACTTATTAAAAACTCCAGTGAAGCAACTCTATTGACTCGCCAGGTTCTCCAGTTGCCGAGTAAACCTCTTCAGGCAGTTTCGCGGGCATTCTCCAAGAAATCACGGGAATTTTCGACAGAATTACCACAGCCCGAGGATTTTCGACAGAATGCCTAGGGATTTTCTGAAAAATAGCCCTCCACTTGAATAAATATTTCTAAACTGCTAATTACAGTGTCGTCATTGTTACCGTCACGTCACCAGTGAAGTCAATTCAGCACCTTTATTTCCCTCCTTACACATCAAACAGTAAGAGAGAGTAATGTAGAATCTGGGAATTTCAGAACCCGTGAATTCCCACCATGTATGGGTATTAATATACGGGTTAGCTCCTTCACCAGCCATTCCCTCGTATCTGGGATGTAGCCATGTTGTATTCCTACTCATCACTGGCCGTGTGGGTGTAGGAACATCTTCAGATCTACAGCTGGGACATCAAGTTAGTTCACTGTAGAATCTATTTAAGGTGAATGTGGGGACCGAAATGTGTTTTTCCTCTATTTTTACCCCACACTCAACAATAATCCATCTTTAATTGTCGACGGCCTGTGCACAGTACGATCAGGTGGTCCAGTGATTTCCTCCACCCATACCATGCAATGGGATATACAATACAATGGGATACAATAAAATACGATGACATACAATAGATGTGTATAAATCGTTGTTCCGGAGCACGATTGTCGTGTTTGTCTGGTGCGGCAGTTTCACCTCTGTCTGTAGATAGCGTACTCGAACCACGGCTAGCGTTTTGCTGCATTAACTGTGCGAGTACACGAGTTTCATCATAACTGATATGACGCACCCCGTTATGTAGGAATTTTACAAAATATACTTTCAGATCATACTATAAATATTTGAGGGTGTTCCCAGCTGCTGATGACCACCACGGCACACCCTCCACACAGTAGTTAGCTACTAGTTGCCTAGCAACAGACCAAACCTGATCCCACAAATGGTTGAGAGCAGCATCCTGGGGAAGAGAATCCTGTGCATGAGTACACAAGGCATACACCCATCAAACAGGTTTACGCCTGACTAACTCCGTCTTCAGTGTTGTAGACTTAGACGGTAAACACATGTAGCAGTTTTTTTTATATATCCCTACAGCGTGTTTGTGCGCGCGCACACACACACACACACACACACACTTTCTCCACCCCCACCCCATCTAACATCCCGACAACCCCACACCCTATACCCTTCACATCCACATCTCTAAATCCCAGCACCCCACTCTCACACTCCCACCCAGACTCCCAACACACCACCATCTCCGCACTGCAACACCCACTACACCCAGGTACCCCCGCTGCAGCACCCCCTACACCCAGGTACCCCCGTTGCAGCACCCCCTACACCCAGGTACCCCCGCTGCAGCATACCAGCGGACTAACCCTGATGCATCAACAGTGCCTGCAACGTCAAACCAGTGTAAACCGATACCTGTGTTGTTGCTTCCTGTGTACACGTCTACCGTGTCGCTAGAAACTACGTGAACATTGCAGATCCGGGTCGCCACCCGGTAAGGAATGCCATTCACCCTGTTGTCGTGGGAAAATCTGCCTTAGTTACACGGTCAGTCACGCCTAGAGCGGGAAGGGGATTTCCATACGCGGAAATAAGGGGAGTGATCGGCTTTCAACGTTAGAGCAATGTTTATACTGTAACTTGTCTTGTCTTGTAACTGACCTACATTCTGTAAGTGACAAACGTACGCTAACCGACGTAATAACTGTAACCGACGCACTTTACTGTAAGTGACACACTTACTTCAAACGACGTACTCACTGTAACTGACGTCACTGTAACGACGACGTACTCACTGGACTGACGTACTCACTGTAACTGACGTACTCACTGTAACCGACGTACTCACTGAAGCTGACGTACTTACTGTAACTGACACACTTACTTCGAACGACGTACTTACTGTAACCGACGTACTCACTGTAACCGACGTACTAACTGTAACTGACGTCCTGTAACCGACGTACTCACTGTAACCGACGTACTCACTGTAACCGACGTACTCACTGTAACTGACGTCCTGTAACCGACGTACTCACTGTAACCGACGTACTAACTGTAACCGACGTACTCACTGTAACCGACGTACTAACTGTAACCGACGTACTAACTGTAACTGACGTACTCACTGTAACTGACGTACTTTACTGTAACCGACGTACTCACTGTAACCGACGTACTTACTGTAACCGACGTACTCACTGTAACCGACGTACTCACTGTAACCGACGTACTAACTGTAACCGACGTACTCACTGTAACCGACGTACTAACTGTAACTGACGTACTAACTGTAACTGACGTACTCACTGTAACTGACGTACTAACTGTAACCGACGTACTCACTGTAACTGACGTACTAACTGTAACCGACGTACTCTCCGACTGTAACCGACGTACTCACTGTAACTGACGTACTCACTGTATCCGACGCACTCACTGTAACTGTCGTACTAACTGTAACCGACGTGCTCACTGTAACTGACGTACTAACTGTAACCGACGTACTCACTGTAACTGACGTACTAACTGTAACTGACGTACTGTAACTGAAGTACTCACTGTAACTGACGTACTTATGTATTTCAGTAACCAAAGTATTGTATTTCAGTAACTGAAGTGTCTATGGTAACTGTACACTAGCTGTAACTGCCTTTTAGCTGTAACTGTACACTGTAACACAGTCACCGCAAGCTGCTATCAGTAACTGATGCGTTTGTCGTATATTGATCGGTGGAGATTACTAACACAGACAAGATGATGTTATTGCAGTTCTCGAATATCCATACGTGTAGTAAAACACTGGGACCTTGTTCCTTCGAGTTCATTCAGACAATTGTATTCCGTATGGTTTATTTCTACTCCTTGGGGCACCTGTTGAAGGTATTGATTATTTGTACAATCTGTTGATGTCATAGATTCAAAGAACCGATTCAACATTTGCCGGTTTCACCAAACAAGGATGTGTCTCTACTGCCGTCTTAAAGTACTGTCAGGTGTGCATCCGTAAACATATCACACCCATCGTGCTACCGCGTGTACCTTCGGTCAGGTAACGGTAATTACAAACACTGTTGCCTTCACAG